>NW_006494613.1:216929-218306 GCF_000325575.1 Pteropus alecto | reverse complement strand
TTTTAAGGGTTCAATCTCCTTGCTCTGCTCATTTAGTTGTTTTTTTAATTCCTGAAATTGTTGATATGACTCATTTCAGAACTCACTGAGTTTTTTCAGAAGTTCCATCCTGAATTCTCTGTCACTTAAGTTGCTTATTTCTATGTCTGTAAGCTCATTTTCTGGAGATTTTTCTCTTTCTTTCTGAGATGCCTTGTCACCTTGATTGTTCATGTTGTTTAATGAACTATTTCTCCACCTGGGCATTAATGGAAGTGTATTCTGTTGTTTTTCTAGAAAGATTTATTACATAAAGGTCTATTTTTTGCCTGCTCCAAAGAAGGCGCTTTTCTTTTGGTTTCATTAGATGGCGTCTAAGCCTCTTGGATCCCTGCTTTATATAAAGCCTAACGTCTTTTATTTTCTTGTAGATTTTAATCACACTCGATACTCTCAGTTTCAGTCCCTGTCAGTGTTAGCAACAGTTTTGGTAGTGTTTGCTCAGATTCCCCTGGGGCTCCACGGTGATTGGGTCTCAGAAGGTATGGGGGGAGGGACCCTCTCAGTTGTGGGTTGGGAGCTGCAGCTCAGCCTCTGTTTTGCAACTGGGGCTGGTAGAAATCAACTGTTGTTTCTCTGCAGTCCTGTCCCACTTCTCTGCTTTCTGCCCTGATAACTGAGTCCTGCTGCTGGCTGCGTAGAAGAGTCCCAGTACTTTCAGGCAGGGCTGATCAGGAAAGTCACCGCAACTTCACCTCTCCCCTTCCTCCTGCAATTAGCTCCGGTGGCTGTGAGAGACACCTTCTTTATTTGTCTCAGTCCACTGCCAGACACCTCACCTGAGGTTCTGACCTGTGGTAGCTCTTATGTGTGGATCTCATGCTCAGATGCGCTGGTGTGCAGTTTGGGTTTTTTTTTTCAGTTTTAGATGTTCAACTTATTGTTGTTTCAAGAGGAGAGATCTGAGGACATCTCATACTCTGCCATGTTTTTCCCCTCATAATTCTTATGTACATATACTTTTTGTATTTTATCCAAAAATATAAATATGTGTACAGACTTCGTTTCTTCATAAACCCTAAAAATGCAGACTTTCCAGAATTAAAACATTTATTTTAATGTCCTTTCTACAAAGTATCCTATGAAAAGCCACTATCTGTGATTAATTGATTACATGGTTTAGTTTTAGGAAGTTTCAGATGTAGGGATTCCTAGAGTAAGAGCTTTATATAAAAACAGCTGTAGCTACTTCTCCCAGCTTCTTAGTTCTGTGATAAATCTATTCACTGGGATTCATGTTTTTATATAAAATGTCTATAAGTGGGGAATTCAATTGTTCAAATTTTCTAGGAGTATACAAATCTCCTTGTATGGGAAATTCTGAATGCAGAAAAACAT
>NW_006494613.1:214663-215604 GCF_000325575.1 Pteropus alecto | reverse complement strand
AAAGGTCCTTGAATTTCATTCCTATGTTTTCTTCTATGCATTTTATTGTTTCAGGTCTTATATACAGGTCCTTAATCCATTTTGAGTTAATTTTGGTGTGCGGTGACAGACAACAGTCTAGTTTCATTCTTCTGCAGGTGACTTTCCAGTTTTCTCAGCACCATTTATTGAAGAGGCTTTCTTTTTTCTACTGTATGTTTTTGGCGTTTTTGTTGAAAATTGTTTGCTCGCATAAGTATGAGTTTACTTCTGGACTCTCAATTCTGTTCCACTGGTCAGTGTGTCTGTTTTGCTGTTTTGATTACTGTTACATTGTAGTATAATTTGAAGTCGGGCAGAGTGATGCCTCTAGTCTCATTCTTTTTTCTCAGAATGGCTTTGGCAGTTCGGGGTCTTTTGTGCTTCCATACAAATATGATGATTTTTTATTCTATTTCTTTTGATGGGGATTCCATTAAATCTGTAAAATGCTTCATGTAATATGGTCATATTAATTATGTTGATTCTTCCAATCCAAGAATGTGGAATATCTTTCCATTTCTTTGTATTTTCTTCCATTTCTTTTAATAGGGTCTTGTAGTTTTCATTCTATAGTTTCTTCATATATTTTGTTAAATTTATTCCTAGGAATTTTATTCTTTTTGTCGCAATTGCAAAAGTAATTATTTTTTCCACTTCTTTCCCTGGCTCTTCATTATTAAATATAGGAATGCTATGAATTTTTGAACATTGATTTTGTATTCAGAAACTTTACTGTATTTGCTTATTGTTTCTATTAGTGTTCTCGTGGATTCTTTAGGGTTTTCTATACAGAGAATCATGTCATTTGCAAATAGTGATAGTTTGACTTCTTAATTTCCTATTTAGATGCCTTTTATATCTTTCTCTTGTTTGATTGCACTTGCTAGGACTTCAATAAAGATCCCTTTATTATGTTAAGA
>NW_006494613.1:208331-211030 GCF_000325575.1 Pteropus alecto | reverse complement strand
GGCAGGGCTGATCAGGAAAGTCACCGCAACTTCACCTCTCCCCTTCCTCCTGCAATTAGCTCCGGTGGCTGTGAGAGACACCTTCTTTATTTGTCTCAGTCCACTGCCAGACACCTCACCTGAGGTTCTGACCTGTGGTAGCTCTTATGTGTGGATCTCATGCTCAGATGCGCTGGTGTGCAGTTTGGGTTTTTTTTTTCAGTTTTAGATGTTCAACTTATTGTTGTTTCAAGAGGAGAGATCTGAGGACATCTCATACTCTGCCATGTTTTTCCCCTCATAATTCTTATGTACATATACTTTTTGTATTTTATCCAAAAATATAAATATGTGTACAGACTTCGTTTCTTCATAAACCCTAAAAATGCAGACTTTCCAGAATTAAAACATTTATTTTAATGTCCTTTCTACAAAGTATCCTATGAAAAGCCACTATCTGTGATTAATTGATTACATGGTTTAGTTTTAGGAAGTTTCAGATGTAGGGATTCCTAGAGTAAGAGCTTTATATAAAAACAGCTGTAGCTACTTCTCCCAGCTTCTTAGTTCTGTGATAAATCTATTCACTGGGATTCATGTTTTTATATAAAATGTCTATAAGTGGGGAATTCAATTGTTCAAATTTTCTAGGAGTATACAAATCTCCTTGTATGGGAAATTCTGAATGCAGATCAACCATTTGACTAACTTTGAATATGGACCATCTATATTTCATGTTTTTTTTTTCTATTCTCATCCACAGAAGAGAATAGACAAAGAGTTTTACCTGCTTACCACAGTATTTGATGAAAAAGATAGTCTTCTCCTAGATGAAATTATTAAAATATTTACCACAGAGCCTGAAAATGTGGATAAAGAGGATTCAGACTTCCAAAAATCCAATTCAATGTCTTATAAGGGAATATTATATTTACAAGATAAATGTATTAAGCAGTTGCTTAATTTCAGTATGCCTAAACAATTACTGATTTTTCAGAAAGGAAAACATATATTTTCCTCCCAGTGTTTGGCTAATATTTCATGTTTCCTTTAAATATAATTTCCCTATAAAAATATTATCTACTAAGGTGGTTATGTGAAATTCAATTTACCAAGTATTTACCAATGCCTTTTTGTTTACCAATGCAGTATATTGTTTAGGTATTACTAAGTTTAAGACAGAAAAGTCATGTATTTCTCTATTGACAAATTAGTGGAGTGAGTGGATGAAGTGTTTATTGAGTTGGTTGATTGGTTGGTTGGTTGGTTAATTGGTTGTTTTTTAAAGAGTGTAAAATGTAGTGGAAAAAGGATTGGTCTATAATGTGGAAACTCGAACACTGGTCTTAATGATTCCATTTACTAGCTTAATGACAATGGACAAGTAACTGCCCATCTGGCCTTAGTTTTCTTAAATCTAAAAGGAAGGGATTGACTCAGATAATCTTGAAATTCCTGAACGAATGAGCTACTTTGTGATTAGTCCTTTGTTGAGTTTCAAGCGGTGTCAGGTATCAGTACATCAAATAGTCTTGTCTTTATTACAAATGTCTTACAGCCATAAATGAACATATGTATAGAAACCTGCCCAGACTGAATATGTGCTCAGGAGACAGCATTTCATAGCACTTCCTTAGTATAGGATCATGGTCAGAATTACATGGGATATATCTTTCAGGAAATACCTTCATTTCCCTAGGAGGAAGTAATGACACTATAGCTCTGTTTGCTCACACTTCCCAGACACTTTTAATGACATTTGATTCACAGGTAAGTAGTGGATCTTTTCCTTCAGCCCTAAACATGTTTAAAGTATGAAAAATAGTGTCATTATATGCACTGAATATCTATTTGTACAGAAAAAAAGGAATTTCTACCAATAGTGCTTCAAAAATTTTTCCCCTGTTCCATTTAAATTATGAGAGCATTAGTATATCATTTTCCTGTACATGAAAATGCCCCCAGCCTCTCCCTGGGCTTGGAGGGGCCCTTCCTGGGCTTCAGACTTTAAATCAACCCCATTCCTCAAAAACAATGAAGGTATTTTAAACCATTTGAACTTGTTTTCATTCAGTTATCTGCTGCATTTCTTATTTTGCTGTCCATTTGTTTCCCAGACCTTCCTTCTGCTTCTCCCTTATCCTAATCCCTTCCGCCCTCCTCTCTCTACATCTCTCATTGCCAACTTTGCTCTCAAGAGAAATGTTTTGACTTCAATGAGGTTGATTGCTGCTGGCAAATATTTTTTAAAAAGACATCCTATATCAGTGAATTGTTATGGAAGTCAGAAGAGCTGAGCCTCCACTCTAAACTTAATACTCTCATTTATCAAATAAGTTTTGTAATAATTTACAGTTTACAAAAAGGAAGGCAATAATTGGATCAGATGAGAAAGAAGTAATAAAGATGTAGCAAAGTGCTTGTCTTATCTTAGTAACATTCAGTAAAATGTTAATTTCTTCTTTCATCCTGCAAATCTGCCTTCACAAAAAACAAAAAAAAAAAAAACAGAAAATTTATCCATTTTGCTCAAAAGATACTGGCACCAATTAAATACTGGGTACACTATAACTAGTTACTCTGTCAATACCATGGATTGGTCACAACTCTTTCTGATACCATATATTCATTTAACTACATTTTCTACATTCCAAAATTTTTAATTTTACTTTTCAAACAAACAAAGTCTGTGATTAAGAGCAATGAAGGGGGAAAAAAGA
>NW_006494613.1:162794-208265 GCF_000325575.1 Pteropus alecto | reverse complement strand
TTATCTGCTGATGCATTCACTCAGTAGCAAATTATTGCTTGTCCCCACCGGCTTCTTCCTCTTCTTTCCCTTGTGGTTGTTTTCCTGAACTTAAAAAACATTTTTTTTTTTTTGCCTGCTCTTTATTCTCTTTTCTGAACAGTATCAGCTGCAGTAAACATGCAGAGACAACTACTACATATCAATCACTGTGCTATACAAGAATCATTTCATTCTAAACAAATTCTCTTTCCCAAATCCTCTGAGTCTAAAGGTTTTGATTCCTTGTAATCTTCTTGAATCTTACCCTCTGTAAAAGTAATAGTGACAACAGAAATATCTGAAGAGTTAAAAGAGGCGCCAGAATGTGATTGAGCACAAACTTAGCAAAATAAAGGACAACCAGGATTCGGGTGCAATCTACTGTTCTGAACCAGGCTGGAGGAAGTTTTTTTGTTGTAGTGATTTGTTTTTGTTATGGTCATTCTTTGGGGTTTTTAACCTATTAATATTAAGCTGATTCCTTTCAACTTCCTTTCACTACCTCCACTGCTATGTCTCTGATCTTAGCCACCATCATCTCTCATGGATGATTTTAACAGTCTCCTAACAGGTCTCCTTTCTTCTACCTTGCCCACTTCAGTCTATTCTCAGCACAGCTTCTAGATGCCCATATGTCACTCATTGACTCAAAATCCCACAATGGCTCCCTATTTCACTGAGTAAAGGCTACAGAATTTTTCGGTGGCCCAAAAGGACCCATGTGACCCAGCCCTCCATTCCCCACCAATCTTGTCTCCTAGTACTCTCATCCTTGCTCACTCCACTCCAGGCACACAGACCTTTTAGATGGTCTTCAAACACACCAAGCAGGCCCTCAATTTGAGGGATTTTGCTACCTGTTTTGCTACCTGATCCACCATGAACTTCTCCTGAGTCTTTGCCCAGATGTCACCCTCCCATCAAGGCCTACCGTGATCATCCTATAAAATATTGCTCATTGCTCCCTTAAGCCCCCTCTGCTTCTCACACACACCCAGAATGCTTCCTTCTACTGTTCTACTTTTTTCTTTAATCCATCTCATTTATAACCGTTCAACATACATAAGTTACTATGTTTATTATCTGTCTTTACAACACCTTGCAATATAAACTGTAAAAGCAAGGATTTTTAACTATTTTGTTTATTGATATTTCCCAAATAACTAGAAATATGCCTGGCATAAAGAAGATGCTCAATAAATATTTATCAAATTAATGAAAGAATGAATGAACTATCTTACTGTATTTCTTTTCAGGGTTTATGTCTTATAAATGACTTCACAGAGAGAATATTCTGAATGCAAAGCTTTATGCATTTTTTTCTTAATCACTTCTAGGAAATTTTGATGTCGTTTGTCTGACTTCAGAGTACTATCAAGGAGGCATGAAACATAAATACAAAGTGAGGCAGAGTTCGAAACCGTACGGTGATCAAATACAGTACCAGAAGGAGAAAATTCTTTATATCGCAGCTGAGGAAATTGTGTAGAATTATTCTCCTGGCAGGAAGTAGGAGAGAGAACTGAAACATTTAGAAAGAGAGAAGTATGATGATAACTTCAGTCTCTAATTGGGAAGAGTTCATTGTGTAGTTTTCCACTCTTTACTTTCAGTCTCACCCTTTCATTTCTGTGTGTGTGTGTGTGTGTGTGTGTGTGTGCGTGCGTAGTGTGTATTTATTTGTGTTTGCTATGGTGTGTGTACCATGTATGTGTGTGATGGGTATGTGTATATATATGGGTTATTCAATTACAAATAACTTCATATCTTTCTAAATACATAACTTTCTCTGTGCTTTGTTTCTTTGTCTCTTTTCACTTCCTGCATCCTGTCTTCCTTATGTGTGTTACCATCTAATTGTATCGTTTTGTGGTATAATAAACGTAATTTAGCTATATTTAACATTTGGAATCAGTCAGATTTTCCTTTTGTCTTTATTCATTTCCATCTATGTCTGTTCTACTGAGAACCTCAAATTAAAGACATCGATTTTTCTTTTTGTAAAATTTGATTTTTCTCTCCTACTATTTATTCATTTATCAAAACTAAAATTTCTTCTGAAAACATGTTTTAAGGTATAAAATGAATATCCAATGATCTAACCAAAATAAATATTTTTAAGAAAAGAATTATTTTCCAAGGTAAAATAGCCTCTAGATTTTAATAAATTGCATTATTTCAATATGAAGTTCTTCCATGTGAGAATTTATCGAATTTAATGGTTAAATTAACTAACTTTGTGGTTTTTGTTTTTGTTTTTATTTTTTCAAAGTGAAACAAGCATATATTTAGATAAAATTGGGACATTTCTTGAGTCCATATACAAGAAAGTTGTATACCATTAATATGATGATATCGCATTCACAAAGCAAACAGAAAAAAATGAAGATGAAAAACATCTGGATATACTAGATATACTAATATACGGTAAGATAAGTTTTGGGATTTTCTTCTTGTCTTCAGCTGCTAGAGATGGTTGCGCACATTGAGGACATTGCCAGCTTCTACCTTGACAGAGGAAAATGCCTATAATTCTAACTTTAATTTGTTTGTTGATATGCACTTGTATTGAGAAAGTAAGTGATTTGAGTTTTATTTAATGGAAAATAAAGAGACCACAGAAAATTAATATGGTCAGTTTCAAATTACCTGACTTCTTGCACTTGGAATCTAAGAATTCTGGATCTAGGAGAGACTTTAGAAGTAGCATTTAGAGATAATTTTTTCTAAATTAAAAGAAAGCCCAGAAACTCTACTATAATGAGGAGGACTTCTTTGTTTAAATTTCAGTGTTTAATTTAAACACTTAAGTGTTAAAATTTAATTTCATCTCTGTCCAAGGTGAGGAAAATTATAGTCCTTTCTTCACCCTTGACATATCAGCTAGAAAACCTACAAGTCATCCCTGATCATCTACATGTAACATTTCATGTCGCGTGGCATTTCTGCAAGTCATATGGCATTTTGTAGGTCACGTGATGTTTTCATACATCAAATGGCATTTCCATATCATGTTATTTCCAGAAGTCATATGGCATTTCTGTATGCCCAAATCTTTTTTGGTCCTGATATCTGTGGATTAATCAAAAGCATGGGACCCTGAGAAGACGGATTTACATGCTGATGAAGAGAAAATTTTACTGTCCTTGGCTCTTCTTGAGCTTGTTCCTTTGAGATCCCTGGAAGGAGGTCTGTACTATCCAGTTCTCACTGCTTTTAGGAGGCTCCCTATCTTTTGTAACAGCAGAATGTTTGTTTTTCTTTCTGGAATTCTAGCCAAATGCACCAAGATAAATAACACAGTATGACCTTCTAGATTTCATTATTATTTATACAAAAAAAAAAAAAAAAGAAAGAAAACACTTTATAGAAAAGGCAAAACAGTACAGTGATTGGGAAGGTAAAATTGTCATGGGGGTCAAAGAGGTGCTGACTTTAACTAGCATTTAGTGTCTACCAAGTCTCTTCAGAGCTCTGATTTTAGTAATTATAACACATTTTCTAGGAGAGATTTTACTGCTTAGCCCATCTCAAAATTATCTCTGTTTCAGAATTTTTAGAGGTGCTGATTCAATCTAATTTCAAATAGGAAATTTATAACAAATTTTATACTTTCAGTTCTTAGCCTGGGATAAAGGGCAAGAGTAAACTGAAGTTTTTGGAAAGAGTAAAAACTGATTTTGTCTTTAGTCTATGAGAGAGAAAATCACCTAAGTTTATAAAAAGGCCTTGCTGCTCCTTCCAGTCCTCTACTAGGTTGAAGGAGGAAGAGGATAAAAGGCTTACATGATGAGGTTGGTCAAGAAAGAAAATAAAGTGCTCCATTTCTAAATTGTGTGTTTTTGTAGGCATTAACTGATGCGCATCAAAATTCTAGATGTGGAGCTCATAAAAATTCTAGATGACTTAAATTTTTCAGGCAAAAATTCATGTTTTATAAATCAGCAATGATCCACTTGTTAAATGTGTTTCATTTGTGTGTTCAGGAGAAAAGATAAGAATAAGTCACTGTATAAATACTTAAAGACAGATGACTCACAATTTAAAATAAGTAAAAATTATTTACACTTTTTTTCTTTTTTTTTTCTTTTTTTGTATTTCCTAGGTCCTTTGATATTTGCCACCCCTGGTGAGAAAATATGAATTATCTTTAAAAATAAAGCCTCATGACCACATTCTATTTACACTCGTGGAGTGAAAACACACAATTCCACTGTTGTTCCAACACAGCCAGGTAACTGCTTTAGGAGAAAAAAAAAGCCCCAAAACTTTTATATAGGACTATGGGGGCTAATGTTCTTTCTTAAATATGGGTGTGGTTCCAGATGAGAAAATCCAGTGGAATAGTAAGCAGGGCCTGAAGAACTTGGGAGAGGAGTTCCTTTTGTAAGTCAAATTTGCTTCCAGGAGGGGACGTTATGGTCCAAACTCCTCTGTGTATACAATTTCTCCTTTAGTGCCACCTCCTGCCCACCTCTCTACCTGTCCAGCTGCCAGGTATTCTTATATTCAATCTCTCCAACTCAAGTGCTAAAGTAGGAGTTGAGTACAAGATGCAATGTGTGAGGGAGGGAGCAGGGGTGAGAATTGAGCTGCTTAGAGGAAGTGATGAACAGCACGTATTAATATTTCTGAGGCATCACCATTATAGAGCATGTCATTCAGCACTTTCAACTCAGAAGAAAATGAAAATTTTTTAATATGAATGCCCAGGAAGCTGACTCTAAAATGAAGATTTGTGTGCAGATAGTGCTCTTGGGATCAACGACAAAGGAAAGAAAAAGAAGCATAATTGGGTAGGGGGAGAGGTTGGACAGAGATGCAGCCTCAATAGTAGTCATAGCCAATCCTACAAGAAGTCCTGAAGATAGGATGGCCCTTGGCTGTCCTGCTTTGGGGTAAGAGACTTGGTCCTTTATGTCTCTACATCAGTCACTGGGTGAAAGCTTGAATGAGGTGGCACTTTTCAGCAAATGCTGTCTGCAAGGGGAGTTGACATCCACTGGAGCCAGTCCTTCATTCTTAAAGGGGGATCTGAGATGAGGATCCAGAATGTCTCTCATAGTTGCCCAGCAAAACAAGTAGTTCTAGGAATTAAGGGTATCAAGGAAAGAGCCAAACTCAGAAAGAAAAGATTTGTAGGACAGAGGGACTGAAGGTAGGCATTGATGTTCATTGAAATATTCCCTTTTGATTTTAAAAAATAGACAGTCTTATGGTAGTACCAACATAAAACTCCCATCAAGGGAGTTTGCAAGTCAGCATTCTGTTCTGATTAGTCAGGAAAGGATCATATTACATATATTCCACAAACACTTCTGAGTACCTGCTGTGCCCCAGCACTGTGTGGAGTGCTGGAAGGGGAGGGTTAGTATTACGTAGAGTGTTAAAAATTTGGAAGCAGGGAGGCTGGGATGAGACTGGTTAGTGGAGGAGAAAGACTGTCACAGGTATGTGGGAAAATTAATTTAAGCCTCTGCAAGTGGGAGATGTAGGATTATACAATGATGGGTGGGGGACCGAAAGACCTTTTCATGTAAGAGTCAAGTGGATTCAGATTTAGTAAGGTTAATGCAAAGAGCTTGGGGGTGGGAAAGTGGTACATATCATCCACAAATCAAAGGTTCAGACCTATGATTCAAAACAAGTCTGTCACATTTCAAAGCCTGAGTTATCATTACTACAATAAATGTTTGCTGAATGCATGAATTAGATATTTAATGATTGACATTTTTCAATGGCAGAATCACTGTAAGTTTTTGATCCAGTAACCCTGAGAATATAATAGCCAAAATTGATAACAACACTGATCTTGTTCTTTGGCCCAAGTTAAGCAACACCAAGGGCTTCATTTGCATCATCTTGTCTAATCCCTAAATCCCCACTTTATGTGCATGAGAAAACAGAAGCTCAGAAATGTAAACACATGACTAAGATCACAAAGCTGGGAGCAGAGGAGCCAGAGGACTCTGTCACCAATTATTTGTGTAACTTCAGGGCTTATGCATTATCTGGTTCTTCATTAAAAAGTGTGATTTAAAAGATAAAATGTATTTGTTTATTTTAGGAGAGACCCGAACATATCTTTGGCAGATTCCTGAAAGAACTGGTCTTACTTCAAAGGACTTCGAATGCATACCTTGGTTTTACTATTCCACTGTGAACATGGTCAAGGTAAACTTTAAATCAGTTCTGTTTTTATCTTGTCTCCATTATAATGGAAGGAAAAAGGAGTTCATTTTTGTTTTTAAAAAATCTTAGTTCTATGTAAACTTTCTATTAAGTAATCTAAGTACTGCTCAGCTTTTAATCCTATACAGGTTTGCATTTTTCAAGAGCAAAATTAATTTATGACATTTTCCAAAATGTTACTGTGAATTGAAAAATATATATAATTATATAACAATACCCTCTTCTTTGTTTCATTGAATAGGAGTTAAGTTACAGAAAACAAAGCATGGAATTTAAAAATTCTGTCATTAATTTAGAAATATACACATGTTTTGTTTTTTTTAAACCCTCAACTCTGGAGTTCCAGTTTATTTGCATTAAAAAAAAAAAAAAAAGAGTTCCCTTTTTGAACTTTTAGTTATTTTGGCCTACTCTCTGCCTGGAACAAGAACCTACTCAGACATTCTACCCCAAAACAAAATGAATATAAACAAACCACGGCCCCCAGCTGAAGGTGGCTACAGGGGCAGAAGCATCCAGGGGAAAGGATCTGAGACTTTTAGTCATCTCTACTAACCAACTCCTATGTCAGGGAATTCTAATTAAAACCAAAATTCTGTTTTTTAATTAAATTTTCAAAAATCGAGTTAAATTCACTGAAGACTGTGTCTAAAATCCTTCTTGGGGGTTTGTTGTTCTCTTCAGACTTAAACTCTAATGAGTAAGATAATAATCTTTCTTCAAGGGTTTAGCATGTCAAAGTTTTTGTTCCTTACTCTCAGATTTAGAATCCAAATAATTAAAAACTCATGATCTGACCTTACTAAAACTAAAACTTTATTCTTTTTTTTATTCATTAGGGGAAATTTTTAGTTGTGGGCACAGTTAATATTCTTGCTTTATCTCTTCAGGATCTTAGGAATGGACTGGTGGACATTTTAATAGTATGCCTCAAAAACACCAAAGCCACCATAGTTCACCATGTTCTCCACTTCGTGATTTTTAATGAGAATGAATCCCGGTACCTTGAAGAAAATATCAAAACCTATTCTTTATAAAGCCAAGTAGGCTAGAATGATATTAATTTTGAACTCAGCAACCAAATGCACGGTAATGTCTACTAATTTTCTAACCATAGCCTGTAGGCTGTTTCCCACAAAGGAAACAGATGAAAGTTCAAATTTGTCAAATTCAGCACAGTTTAGAGAACACAGACACATATAGCTGGGGTGTATATTATGTGGACCAGGGATTAACCAATTTTCCATAAAGGGTAGGATAGTAAAGAATTTAGGCTTGTAGACTACACAGTCTTTGTCATAAGCTGTCTTCTACTCTGCCATAGTAGCCTTAAAGCCCCCATACATAAGATAGAAACAAGTGGAATTAGCTATAAGCCAATACAACTTTATTTATGAACACTGAAATTTACATTTCATATAATTTTTACACTTCAGGAAAAATTTCCCTTCTTTGATGTTTTTCCAATCATTTAGAAATTTAAAACATTCTTTGTTCATAGGTCATAGAAAAATGCAGTGAGTTCATTGGATCTGTCTTGGTGGCATGGCAAATTCTGATGCTTTTGGAACCAGGCAGGCAATGGAAAATCAGAATATCAGTTACAATTTCCAGAGAGCCCCACTGCACACTTTTCTAAATATTTTATCTCAATGAACACAGGGGCAGGTGGGGTTTAAGGCAACCTGAAGGGCATGTGGTCCCACCTACTCTTCCCACCACCATTACCAAATGACTTTAACAAGCAGAACTTAAACTCTGTGCTTGTCAACAAAAATTTCTTTATAGGTTGATTGTGACAAAGCTCATTCTGTTTATGACCTCTTCCACCTAGAATCACAGTAGTAAGACAATTATTCAAATAAAACACACAAATGATCTCACTTAATCACAATTTTACTCGTTCGAACTTCTGGTCTCGAACTTCTGGTCCCAAACTTTTCACCTGAGGAAACTTAGGGAGATGACTGGGTAAGGGATCCCTAATAAAGCAAATACAAATATAATTGTTTTTCATTTCTTAGGGTTTTTTTCCTACCCAGGAAATATATATAAACTTAAAAATTAATTCAAGGACTATATCCATGGTAATTATTATTTTTTAATAGGAATCACAGAAGGCACATAGCACTGTACTAGGCCCTAAGGAGATACAAAGGCCCATAAAATGGAGCATCTTCTCTCAAGTTGTTTGCAGTGTAGGGGTGGCAGACTTGTGCATTGTTACAATACAAGGATAATTTGGGGGATGCTTAACAGAAATATAAACACAGGGCTATCTTTTAATTTCTTACTTGAAGGTAGAGAAAGACTTCATGAAGGGAGTATTTGAGGATGTATAAATATCTGTTTAGTAGAAAAGGAGAGGAATAACATTCCAGGTAGATGGAGCTAAGTCATATAATACCTGGAAAGAAAAAGCCAATGGAAGTGTGGAAGACCTTAAATACCCTGCTATGAATGTAGACTTGATCTAAAAGAGGGTTTCTCTGAGGCTTGTCACTATTGGCATTTTGGGCCAGATAATTCTTTGTTGTTTAGCGGGGAGGGAGCTGACTTGTGCTTTGCAGGATATTTAGCAGCATCCCTGGCATCTATCCCATAGATGCCAAAAGCACCTACCCCCGAGTTGTGACAACTAAAAGTGCCTCCAGGCATTGCCAAATGTCCTCTGGAGGACAAAATTATGTTGACAACCACTGTGCTAAAGGCATCAGGGCCACTGAATTAGAGAATGATAGAAATGGGTGTGTATTTCAGGAACAACTCTGGCAGTCAGCTAGGCACTTGCACTCTGAGTGTGAGCCATGGATCAGCATCCTCAGCATCACTTGGGAGTTTGTTAGAAATGCAGAATTTTAAGCTTCACAGACCTAGTAAATCATAATCTGCATTTTAGGAAGATTCTTAGGCCACATGCACAGTACAATTTGAGAAGCACTGGTCTAAAGCAGTCTTCTAGTTTTTTCCTATTACATCTTTCCATCAACTAAATGTATTAAAACCCTACCTCCATTGATATATGGTTATAAATTATATATTTGTACCACTGAGTTAATGTATTTTTTGTGTTTCAAAAGATATACACAAAATAGAAAAGTAAAGAGGAGAATATATACTTTTTAATTTTAGTGTGGTTTTTTTTCTTATTACCCTTTGAAAACCATACCTATATAGAAGATTAGAGAGGGGGAGAGACAAGAGGCCTAGAACTCAGGCAAATGGCTATTCCAGTCATACAGGTGACAGATCACTGACTTAGGGCAGTTAAATGGGAACAGGCACTGCTAATATTCTAAGCCTCTTGTGATCATTTTAAGTATATTTTAAATATATAGACATATTTAAGTATCCACCTGCTTAAGCATCCTTAGTTATGAAATAGCCTAGTCCAACCCAATTTTGTTAAAGCAAGTCAACTTCATTTCCTCAAGCAAGAAAAATTCTCTAGCATTGGACAGATTTATTAATGGATGTCTTGTTCATGTTTAACTGTTTCCTTTAGCTGGCTTTAAAACCTTGTGATCTCTGAAAACAACCATGATACTTTCTATGTTTTTTTAAAACCCAAATTATTTCAAATCCTTGTTAAATATAATTAACCATGTCCATTCATAGCAATTAATGGAAAATGTATGGAAATAACCAAGGCCTGATGTTTCACATTGGAGATGAAGTGAAATTGTATCTGATTGGCATGGGAGTAAGTTTGACTTGCATGTGATTCACTTTCATGGCCACAGCTTTGAAAACATGGTAAGAGCTTTGGGCAGCTCCATTTAATTACTGTGGTGCTTTGTAAACCAGCATGGCAGGATAATAGAACCAGAAAGGAAATGAACAAACCAGAACTAAGGTTCAATACATACAATCTATAATATATTGGGTACAAGTAAATAATTAAACATCTAGCTCTTTATATCCCATGGACATTTGATAAATGCTGCTGAATACACGAAGTGCATTTCTCACTCTAATCTCATTTTACTCAATGAGTAAATAAGACATCGATAATCTTTAGTTGTACCCTTCCTGTCCCAACTTTCAAAAAAATTTTCTAACTCTCAATGACATAAATATTTTGTCACATTTGCTTTCTCTTTTTATATGTATTTTTTCTGAACCCAGTTGAAAATAAATTGCAAACATTATGATTCTTCACCCCTAAATACTAAAGCATCTGTATTCTAAGAATAAAGACAATCTCTGCCCAACCACAATAATGTTAACACACTCCCAAACTTATCATTAATTAGCTAACATAACCTAACATACAATCTATTAAAATATCCCTAGGTATTTCCAAAATGCTCTTAATACTGTTTTTTAATCCAAGATCTAATCATTTATGTACAGCAATTGGTTGCCGTTATCTCTTTCCTAAAATCAGAAGAGGCCTTGTGCCTTTTTTTGTCTTAATTTTTTATGACATTTCATTTTTGAAGAGCACAGGCCATATAGAATGTTATGTACTCTGCATTGGTCTGCTAGTTTACTCATAATTGAATCCATGTCAAACATCTTTAGTAAGAACACACTACATAGGTGATATTGTGTACTTCTCATTCATCACATTAAGAACTACCTGGTGTCAACAGGTCTTAAGGTTGGTCAGGCTAAGTCTGATAACTTTATTAAAATGATATGTACTATTCTCTCAATTTTAAAAGTATCATTTTCCTATTGTAATTAATAAATACTCTGTAAAGAGATTTTTTAAAAAAATTCTCATTACATGGTAAGCATTTGAATCAGTTTTCAAAATGCAAATCTATATACTATATTGTGACTTAGGTTTGGAAGACTGTAGTTTATAGAATGTATAAGTGCCAGTTTTACAGAACCAAAAATAAAAATTTATGCTCCGACCGTGTATCTAGCAATATTAACAGTTGGAATGTATTCTGCTATAAGTAACAGAAAACCAAGCCACAAAGGAATTATCAATGGTGTTTGTCTCAAATTTAAAAAAAAATTGGAGGTTAGTGGCTACTAGAGTTGGTTCAGAAACTTGATATGAGGGCCTTTCCTTTGTGACTATGTGTCATAATTGCAAGATGGTTGCTGCAGCTCCAGATATTACAACTAGTTTGAAGGCAGAGGAGAAGGAAAAAGGAGTAGCACCAAACCACCTCTCCTTTTCTCAGGAAAACAAAGTCTTCTGAGGAGCCCTAGGAAACTTCTGCCTATGTTGCATTGGTCAAACCCTTATTCTTTGAATACTCCTAACTGCAAGGAAGGGTGTAAAAGAGCTTTCATAGTGACCGCAGTAGAAATAACAGGGCAAAGGAGTTGGAAATGTCTTGTGGGTTGACTAACAGGCAGTGTCTGCCTTCAACGAGTAAGAATATTTGAAATCAGAAATTGGTTAAACAAAAGAGTTCAACATAAGAATTAAAACCAAAGTCAGACTTTTCATTCTTGTTACTTTTATTTTGTTTTATTTGTATTTATTTATTTTATCTATTTTAATTCCAAAATTTTTCGATTACAGTTGACATACAAAATTATATTAATTTCAGATGTATGACATCATTCTTTTTACTTTTAACTTCTTAACTTTATAATACATGAATACCTCGAGTATTATCAAGCAAATCCCTGACATCATATAATTTCACCCCAAAATGCTCTAATATGTATCTCCAGAAGAAGACTTTTTAAAATTAATATACTGATAATGGTATTATATATTGAACAAAATTAATACTCTTTCACTCTCTGTCATTGAAACTAATAAGAACCTATAAAATATGGATGCAGTTAGCCCCATCCCCACCCCCACCCCTAGAGAAGCATCCAAGTCTGAGAGTTTTAAAGTTGTTCCTGATAAAACTAGAATATTCTTAAGGAACTGAAAGAGGTTTTGTCCAAATCTCACCAAGAATAATATTTGATTGATCCACTCATTCATTTATTTGAGAACACAATCCTAGACTGTGGGATTCAGAGATAAACAGGAGTCACAGCGTATTAAAGTAAAATCTGATATAATGTATGTGTAAAATGTGATTTAGTAAACAGAGTTGAATGAAAGGGTTGCCATCTGCATGCATTCTTAAGAAGAAAGAGTCAAAGACCAGGGATGCATCAGTGGGAGTCTCCTGCACAAATATTGGAAGTTGCTCTTATTCTAATGATCGGTGTTTATTATTTAGACAGAAATATTGTTAGTGAAAAAAATCAAAGAAAATAAGTAAAGGAATTTGTTTTAAGAATATATATACTGTTTCGCTCAAATTTTAGTCTTACCAAGAAAACTTTGTTCATAATATGATTTTCTGAGTAGATCTATAAATGAATTTTTAAAAAGACCAACAATATATGCCCATCTTTCTTTACTTTTAAATGAATAAATTACCATATTTATTCTCCAAGTTGGTTTGCAATCAATCAGATCTCTAAACCTAGTCATCTTTATGTGAACTGACAAAACGAAAGTTCTGAATTCACCAACAGACAAGCAAACCTGGAATAGAATCCTTCCAAAGCACATAGAGCCTGGGAGGCCCAGCCTAAGACAGTCTGGAGCTGTGCTCTAATGCCCTCAAGAGCACAAAGCATGTCTGGGTCAGGCAGGCCTGTACTTGAATTCCAGCTACTCTACTCACTAACTATGGGGTCTTGGCCAAGGTATAAAATCTCTCTTAACCATAGTTTCCTCATCTGTAAAATAAAGATAATAATAATAATAATACCTTTTGTGCTATTCTATGGCAAATTAAATGCCCCTGTCCCCCCCCCCCCCGCCACAACCGCCACACACACACAAAATAGCCACATCTTAATCCCTAAAGCATGAGTATGTTATCCTAAATGGCAAAGGTGAATTAAATTTCAGATGGAATTATGGTTGCTAATCAACTAACCTTAAAATGGATTATCCTAGATTATCACCAGTGTCCTTAATAGTAGAAGAGAGAGGCAGAAGAGAAGGTCACAATGAGTTAATGTTCGAAAGCCTCTGTTGTTGCTATTATCGGCTTTGAAGATGGGAGGGGGCCATGAGCCAAAGACCGTGGGCAGCCCCTGCAAACTGGAATGGATCAGGAAAGAGCCACCAAAAAGAAAGGCAGTCTCAGTGACACCTTAATTTTAGTCCAGTGACACGTGTCATATTTCTGACATACAGAACTATAAGGTAATAAATTTATGTTGTTTTAAGCCACTAACTTTATGGCAATTTGTTATAGCAGTAATAAAAATAACTAATACATCTATCTAATTGGTCGTCATGAGGATTAAATGAAATAAAATTTATAAAGAATTTGGCACTGTGCTGGCATATAGTAGTCATCTGATAACTATTAGTGACTGTTATTATAGTTAACATTTATTCATTCCTTCAGTATTTATTAAACTATGTGTCAAGTACTATGCTAAGTGCCTGCGAGTCAATACGAAACAAGACATAGTCATTGGCCCCATAGAGGCCCAGTCTAATCGAGGAAACAGTCACATAAACAGATAATTCTGATATGAAATATGTATTAATCATGTTTTTAATTTTTAATATTTTATGATACTTTGACATCTTGGAGTCGCGTTTACTAATTGGGGAGAGACTGCCCCTCCCGGAACTAGTTAATTCCTAGAAGATGGTAAACAACTTGCTACTTTCATATGCAAAACAACCAATTCCGGAGTCCATATCCCCAACCACTTCCTTTGTCTAACTCTCACACACCAAGCCAATATTTCCCCTGCCCTAAATCAACCAAAGCCATTTCAGACAACTAGAGACAATCTCTATGTCCCAAAGCCTGCTGGAATTATTCAAACCAGCCAGTCCTAAGCTGTTTACTCAGCTCTGCTTTGTCTTTCCCACAGAAACCCCAATAAAGGCTGTGGCCTGTACTTTCCCCTGGCTCCTACTTCGACCTCCTAAAACAAAAACAAAACAAAACTCTGGTGCTTCCTTATGTGGCCCAACCTGTATGTTGCTTTCTAGGGGAACTGTGAGTGATAACAAACTTTTCTTGCAATGGCATTAGCCTCTTCATGTCATGACTTAGTCACCTTTTAGAAATTAAGACCTGGGCACAAATCAAAGTGTTAAACACTAGCAGCCTTTATTACCCTAGAACGGTATAGAAGCGAGAGGTAATGAAGTTAGGAATGACAAGGGAGGAAAATGCTTCAAGAAAGTCATACACTGAAATTCTACATAATCAAGCTTTGTGAATGTTAGTCTTTAATCTTTTGTAAAAATAATTTTAGTATTGTGTCTCTTTCATTGTTAATAAATCACATGGTTTGACTTCTACTTCATTCAATGTTATGAAAGGATGAAAAGGATGGAGTAATTGAAATTTCTCCCATTAAAAAAAAATCCCCTTTCCCATAATACTGTAGATGTCAAGGCTTTTGCTAGATTAGAGACTAAGCTTTCTCCCTTCCCCTATGACCCTTTTACATGCCAGAAAAATGATGAGCAGGGCCTTGACCCACTCATGGGCAGTCAAAGTGGATGGAGCCGCCAAAAACCTACCTATCTGTGTCATCATTCCCTAAATAGTCATGAACTGGCCAATAGCAGAGAAGAGGATCAGCCATGCTCGCAATGTGCGAGGTCAAGTCATTGGACTCATTATCAAAGTTCTGTACGTGACCATAGTCACCAATAAAATTCAAGAGTTACACAGTATTCTGTGGAAAAGATAGCATTGTGATGGTCTGGCTGGTCATGGACAAAATGACCTGCTATTTTATATTTTGTGTCTCTCTCTGCCACAAAGTGAAAGACTGTCCTTGGTGATTTGTTTCTTAATAATTCTGATGCCATGGAGGAGAAGTTAAAAGTCAGTTCTCATGAATCAATAAGAAACTAGAGAGTATAGCAGGCATAGTAAAGGTAAGGAGAGTTTGCATCTTGCCAGGCAGAAATAGAGCTGAAGCAATATTCTCTAAGCAGTTCTGTAAGCATCCTTAATTTTAACCATCATCAGTCCCAAAATCTTAATGCAGATGAGATTCACTCAGTCCAGGAATCCTTAAGATGACAAAAAGAGAAATTGTGGAAAACAAAACTTGTGCTATGTAACTTAGATTACTAAACAATTAACTTGAGAATGTAATAATTATGACAAATTTTAAAGATATACCTGGGATTCTGATGTAAAGACCTTCTGACAGATTCAGCCAAGAGGGACAGGCTGTTTGGTCCAATCTAGATTCCTCTCTTCTATTTCTTTCAATGCTCTAAGTCTGCTGAGCCTCTCCTGATGGGCCCCTTGCTTTCTTGTCTCACCTCAATCTGTACTGGTTGTGATGCATGTTTTGAATGCAGAAACTCTCAATAGCAACATTATTCAAAATCCACTTTTAGGTATCAACTCTGGAATTGCTGTTAGGAAGACTCTGTCAATGGCTGGTTGCTCATTAGACCTCTCTGGCCTCTCCCTTGTATTTAGACAGGCCTGAGGCTCAGAGCATTCTCCTTATTTCCTGCCACACAGCAGCTACATGTTTTTTAATGGGAAGGGTAACTGTCACAAAACAAGACAGAAGTATGGACTTCATGACCTTTCCTTCATGACACCATAAAATGTTCACTTGCGCTGGTCAGGGGTGTTACTGTTTAACCATTTTATTTCACTACCAGTACAGGGGCTGCTGTAAATATACAATCTGGAGCACTCGGGAACTATCTGAACAGGTTTTTAGGGTAGAATTTCTTAGAAGTGACTTCAAGAATTGTTGTGCTCTGATCACCATCCTTTCAACCCGCAGAGCTGAGTTTGAGCATGGAGCAGAGAATGAGAAAGGAAATGCCCCAAAGATGCTGCTCACTTGGCAGCTTTGTGTCAATTAGAAAACATTCCCCCGAGAGGATGGATTGTTGAAACCTGCCCTCTCGGTGTGGACCAGCTTTTAAAAGGAACAACACCTTGCCAGGCACAGAGTTTGGCTATTGGAGTCTGGGCAAGATTTTGGCCCCACTCAAGTCCTCTCAGTGGACAAGAGGGCACAATCACTTGAGGTGGCTCCAGAAGGAGGTCTTGGGACATCTTGGGTCCTGCGACTAAGTTTTCTGTATCAGGACAATTAGTTAAGATTATTACTAGCTGTTGAGAGGGGCATCTCTACTATATACCTTAACATGGATTATTTCAATGAATCTGGACAATAGCCCTCTGAGACTGACACTTATAGATGAGGAAATTGAGGCTGGGGTTAAGTATCTGCCTGAGGTCAAGTGGTGCCATCAGATTTTGATCTTTATCTGCTGTTTTCATTACTCTTCTTCCCTGTTGTATTTTTCTCCATAGCACTTGCAGCTAAAACTAGGTATTTCATTCGGGTAGAGATTTGTGTCTTCTATTCACTTTTGTATCTCCAGTGCTTAGCACAGGGCTGGGCACAGTGGGCTTCCTCAGTAATACTAATTAAATTAATAAATTGTTCAAACATTAGGGTGCTTTCTCCAATAACAATCTATTTCTATAAAAAACTTTTGGCAAATAATAGTGCATTAAGGTATTCTAGAGAAAAAGATTATATTAGCACAAAATGTGCACTATCAGTATAAAGATTTTCTTCCACCAAAAAAAAAAAAAGATTACTTTATATTTTTAGGTAAATATGTCATGACTAAAGATATGGTTTTAATAAAAAGTCTTTTACCCTAAAATTCATGTCCACATCAAAAAGCAGAATCCCAGTTTAATAAACTTTCTAATATTTACTAAGATCAACCTTTGCTTTTGAAGACAGGTTGATTTATGTCTGATTTCTTTGATAATTAAAAGAGAATTATCAACCTCTATTATGTTCTCCTAGTGATTTGCATATAGCAATACAGAATTATCTGGTACAGTTTCTTTAAATGTGTCCAACGCTTACAAAATAGATAAATTCTTCAAAATAAAATTTTTAGTTTTGGGTACTTAAATTTGGTATGCTCAAGATCATGTTTTGTATCTTAAAATTATAATGAAATATTGTTAGATTTTTTCGAAAGTAAAGAGCTGCATGTTTTGATCTACTTTGCATAATCTGTTAAACTATTTTGTTAAAAGTTCACCGTGTGCAGGGCATTGTACTATGGCATATTGTCGGAGGAACAAAAGAAGCATTTAGAGATGATCTCTGCTTTACTGGAATTTACAAAATGAACGGAAGAGGCACAGAGTTACTTATACTCTAATCCCTCCAGCAATAACTGCTGACTTTTTATTTGTAATCAGGGAAGCTTGGCAACGGAAAACCATTTTTTTCCCTGGGTTTACGGGAACTGAACTGAAGTGGAAAATGTTATTTACTTTAACGAAACAATTTACTCTTATGCAACAGTAAGTTGTGTCAATCAAGCAAATAAAAGAAGAAAGCCTTATTTTTGAAATTGCCTGCTTCTGATTTCAGTTCATCACTTCTCGGCTCCAACAAGAAAAAAAAAATGAAGATTTTGTTACTGGGTACTTTTCTATTTTTATATAATATTACAGCCCGGGCAAAAGATAAGCATTATTATATTGGAATTATTGAAACAACTTGGAACTATGCTTCTGACAATGGGGAAAAGAAACTTATTTCAGTTGACACGTAAGTCACTATTTTTTTTTTTGTTTATAGAACAAATTTATGAATTATCATCTTAAAAATAAAGCTAGTTGAATGAAATATTTCTTTCATTTTTTGTATACAGAAACTGCAAAACGTGGACTTAAAACTCAAGACTCTTTAATAAATCTCTAAATTCCCGAGTTCTTTTTTTTATTTTGAGAGGCTGCTCTGCTCCTATGCCCTTGGTCCTGGGGAACTGTGTGGGCTACTTATTACGTCGTCTGGTTGTTATTTTAGTACTTTTGTCTGTTTATGCAGATATTTTTAAATTTAAATAATGACTGTATAAAATGTTATGCTTATTATATACCATTTATTGATTATTAGTGGTAAGGATAAAATTCTTTAATAATTTAAAACATCATTTATAGAAATTAAATATATTTTAAACAAATAGGACTATGCCTAATACTTGTTGGATGGCTCTGGACACTTAATTGAGTTCATGTCTCTCAGCCTCAGCATCCTAATCTGTAGAAGATAATAAGAATATCTAATAAGGTTGTTTGAAGAAGGGTTCTTGTAAAGCTCCTATTATAGTGCTTGGCACATCATACATGTACCATTTACTAAATGTCAGATATCTATTATGATGGCCCTCAAAAAACTCTATGCAAGTTCAATGTTTTCATATTTCAATCGAAAGCCCCTTATTTCAAGCAATAGTCACTATACAGGAAAACAAAAGTATAGTTCTCATTGAAGTTTTTTGTAATGGAAGTTTACCTATACTGAGGTCCTCACTTTTAATAATGTTAATAAACATTTACTACCAAAGTGAAATTTAGCATTCAAAGGCAATGTTCACTACATTTAAAAATGTATTTTAATGGTGATAAAGCACAAATGAGCCCAATGACCATCAGCTGCTAAGACTATATCTCTGAAAATAGCTAAACAAGTATGCCAAATATTATAATTGTTGACTGTTGATGGGTATATACTATTCTTATTAATTTCATGTATATTTGAAATTTTTTACAGTAAAAGTAAATGCACAGATTATAATACTACATAATTAAGTTATTAATTTAATGATATACAGTAAGAAAATTTTCTGACTTAAAAATAACCAATTGTAAACAAAACCAATACATCTTGCAATTATTTTTTTTATAACCTTGTTTTGAGCTAGTATTCTCTTCTTAGGAGTATGACATATTTTCATGGCTTCATCAAAATCATTCTTTTGTATAGATTCAGTATTTTTATATATAGTTTTTATAGGGAAACCAGACACATTAAAAAAAAGTCCTACTCCATGCTCCCCCGCCATCAACCTTCTGCCATTATTCGTGATCAAAAATCAAATCAGCTTTATTAGGCATAAACTCAATACAAGACATTGCCCTGAGCATGCTTTAATAAAGAAGTCTCAAATTCTAGAGATTAGAGAATAGAAGAGAGAGAGAATTTGCTAAGAATTTTTTGGTGTGGGGTGGGAAAATAATTCCTTTGTTTTATAATACTCTTGTGTCATTTCTGTGCTAGGGAGTACTAGGGAGGTTATGCAGCATTGGTTTGATAATCTCCGTGGCTTCAATAACAGCCTACCATCATGCAAACTCTAGATGGAACTGCTCACTCTGCTTGTGATTTTTTTTTTCTACATCTAAACAGTGAATATTGACTAGAACTTCAGCCATTTTGCCAATACTATTCTAAACGGATGAGTTTAGTTAGCAACTTTTTTTCTCCCCTCTTAGTCTCTGATTACCAGCATGTCAAGCTGTCTTAGTCAGTTAAGGCTGCTATAACAACATGCCACAGACCCAGTAGCTTATCAACAATAGAAATTTATTTCTCATAGTTCTAGAAGCAGAGGAGTCCAAGATCAAGGTGCAAGCATGGTCATGTTCTAGTGAAAGCCCTCTTTCTGGTTCATAGCCTTTTCACTGTGTCCGCACATGGTAAAAAAAGCTAAGGATCTATCTGGATCCTCTTTTATAAGGTACTTAAATCCCATTCATGAAGGCTCCTTCCTATTACCCAAGCACCACCCAAAGTCCCTATCTCCTAATATCATCACATTAGAGGTTAGGATTTCAATATCTGAATTTGGGGGAAGACATATATTTAGACATATTTGGGGGAAGACATATATTTACATATAACAGTAACCCAGTCAGCAAAGGATGATGGAATTATCACCAGATATAATTGGTACTAGTCTTTCGAATGCTGAAAAGGAGTGGAGATACATAGGCTGAGAAACAAGGTTGGAAGTGTGCAAGATAGGTATTAAGCAGAGGATTAGGTTTAAACTAATGTTTACCTTGAAGATATGAGACTATGAAGAAGAAAATACGCATATAACAGGAACTCCATCTGTTACATTTACTGCTTGGTCACTGATACCTAGAACATAGGAGACACTAAATAAATATTTGTGAATAAATTAAAATGAATGAATAAAGGCATTTAGGAATCTAGAAGAAATTACAGGCTGTGTTGTAAAAATTTTCCACTTTCTCCTGATGTGGACAGATTCACACTAGAATAAATCAGACAATAGAATTAAATAAAAGAAGTCAGTTTAAATAGATTTAGTGAAACTAAAAACATTAGCAGGTATTAAAAGAGAACAATGTATAGATTTTTTCTTACTAGAAATAATTTACTCCTCCTGCATTAATAGCAATAATATTTATTTCTAATAGGATGAGATGGAAAGTAATTTTCTTATATTTAGTACTGCCATTTACTAAAGTGAGTGCCTTATCTGTCACTTCAATAAATCAAAAAATAAAGATTCTATAAAGTATAATTTTCTTTTCTTAAACTATTTGTATTTAAATAATAATAAGAGACATACATATAAGAAATAATTAGTAAACAGAGCAGTGTGTTCTGGGTCTATAATAGGCATTAATTATTTATGGCATTTATTGGCTATATAATAGCAACAAATAATACTCTTGTTATCTTCAGGTTGATTTTTTTCCTGGTGACTTATATATAGGAAGCTAGAAGTAAGTTAAAAATTCTTTAAGCACAAGAATAGCCATTAACAAAACACTTTTACACTGGCTTTGTAGGCTCTTGCTCATACTTGATGACTCTTATTTAACATACAGTTCTTACTTTGTTACCTAGTTTTTCAGCCCATTATAGTTTTGAGAACTGAATCAGAAATGGTATAATGAAGATGTCATTATAAGCAGAACCAATGACCAAGAAGAAATGGCAGCTCAAATTTTGGCCAAAGGAATAAAAAACAAACTAAGAATATTTCACCATATGATATAATGATAAGTATTATAATTATGATATGGAGTGATCAGAATACCAAAAGTATTCAGCAAATGTTAATTTAACATTTACTATTATTATCAGAAAAAAAGTTGAAAATTTTTTTCAGTGTCCCCTGTTTAAGCAAACAAAATCTTTTTAAATAAAAAATTTGCACTGAAGGCATTCATTTTACCCCTTTGAAAATGCTCTTAAATATTTATATGATTCTTAAAGAGGTACAATTATAGCTAAAATAATATGGAAAAGTCAGTTATGATGACTTGTACTCCAAGATTGCCAAATAAAAATAGCAAGTACCAGCTAGTACGATTCAAACACTTCATACAGGATGCCTGTGTGAAGGAGCTCATAAGGCAGCTATAACATTTCATACTTTTCAAGATCTATGATTTATTATCACAGTTGCTACTTTCTCTGAGAACAGATCCAAAAGAAGACTGACAACTAGATACTCTATTCATGCTGTGCTAGTGAAGCCAGGCTTATAATCTACTTGCTTGTGCTATGTAAACCTAAGTTGAGTCTTTGCCTAGCAGTTAATTTTTGACAGTTTTCCTTTTGACTCCTATGTGTAGTAGGAAGAATTTTTAAAATGACCTTCAAAGATGTCCTATCCTAAATCTCCAGAATATGATATTACTCTCATGGTTTGCATTATATTCAATGGCACAATTGACTGTAAAATAGGAAGATGATCTAGGTGGGCCTAATCTAAAGCAGAAAAATTTCTAGTGAAAGAAGAAGTCAGAGAGATTCAAAGAGATTTGAGGAGGATTCAACAAACTGTTGCTGACTTGAAGATGGAAGGAGACACTTGAGAAGACTTACGGGTGGCTTTAAGGAAATGGGAGAGAGGTCCTTGACTGACAGCCAGCAAGGAAACAGGAATTTCAGTCCTACAAACATGATGAACTGAATTCTGCCAACAACAAGGATGAGTCTGGCAGTGGATTTTTCCACAGAGAGCCCAGAAAAGCACCCAGCCCAACCATCATCTTGTGGTAGCCTGAACAGAGAACTCAGTCATGTTGTGCCAGACTTCTGACCCACAGAACTGTGAAATAATAAATGGATGTTATTTTAAGATGCTATGTGATAATTTGTTATGCAGCAATGGAAAACTAATATATTATGTCTCAGTTAATGAAACTAAGAATCCACAAACTTTTCTCATATATTACCCACATTTTAGTAACCATGTCTAAACATAAACTGAGTACATTCTGGATTTATGGAATGGGGTAACATTATTATTATGTTACTAAGGCAGTATAATTTTTTTTTAATTCCCCTACAATTAAAAACTTGCTTTTGGGTCTGAATCTACCAGAAATTATAGGAGTTGGCTACAGGAACTGAGTACCAAAAAGAAAAGATGTGAAGGGGACAGATCTACTCTAATAAGCAGAAAAAAAGCATGTCAGAATTGTCAACAGGAAGAACTACAATTAATATGAATTATTTGGTTCAAAGAACAACTATAATATATTCTTTTGACAGAATATCTGACTGGCAAATTTCCTACGAGCTTCCAGTAACTGACCCTTTGTCCCCAAGCTGTGCTCTTGAAGTTAAATAGACATCCCCTAATGAGCCTTTGATGTTCCTTTGGAGACAGAACATAAGCAAATAGACCTCCCCCAAAGTATCACATGATGTAAAATATTTCTTAATTTGGTTAAGACTTAATTTTGTTTCACCAAAAAAGACAAGATGGAAAATATATTTTACATGCTGTTATGTATATAAAAGGAATTCCAAATGTTAAAAACCCTGAATATATTATAACTTCAGATCAACTATTTTAAAAGTAATTTTTACTTGCCCAAAATTATTGTATACAAAAAAATAAATCCTGAAGCTTAGATAATGCTCCTCCTATTTTAGAATATGATTAATACAGGAGAATTTCAATACAATGAAAGTATTTTGACAAAGCCTGCTACTATTGAAATAAGATATGAAGTAGTGCTAAGTGCTTCAGAGTCACATTCAAAAAATATAAATACACCCTGTATTCAAATGAAGCCTTAAGAATATGGGAGCTATTTTTAAACTTTGGCTTTATGTAAGATGTGTATCAACAGAGCATGGTACAACAGAGATTAGAATCTGAATCTCTACATATAATGGGGACTGATCTGCCAGCAGTAGGAGTGTGTACAGATACTGGAAAAAATTTACCCTGGGGTTCAGACGGGTCTTGTGAGATTGACTGATTCAGGTTTTCTTCTGATGGAACCAGGGAGGGCTTCACCTTTGCACTTTAAGCTCTGCAGCTGCAACTGTGTGCCTGACTGAAACTGTCCTCTTGCTGACCTTTCATCAGTGAAGTAAATGAATCAGACTTTTATCTCAGTGATCTTCAGTGCCTCAGAATTTTGCTGTTGTTAAAACATCTGTTCATTAATATTGCTCTCGTCCATATTAAAGCTGCAGTTTTGGGGAAAGAATTCACACCACTGTCCTGCTGTTTTTTCATGTATTTTCATGTCCTTGAAGTCTCTGAGCCTTCCTGAATTTTTTTTTTTCTGTTTTGTTCTAATGAAATGGAAACTGCAACAATTAGAAAATGAAAACAAATAGAAAGAAAGGCATAAGCATGGATTTGCCACCTCATACTAGGTACAAAAGATGTCACTTCTTTATTTTTCTAACTTCCTGCTTGGCCTTCCTCCCATCAGGATGGGGGAAGGGAACCCCATCTCATTCATTTTTAAATGAACAATTTGAGAATCCTGTGGTTTACACAATCCAGGAAAACTGGGGTATTTGGTATATGGTAAAAACTACGAAATGCTCATTGTTGAAGCCCCCTGCTCTATCCAGAGCACGATGACTCTGCTATTTTCAACACTGCTCCTGCCATCCAAACTCAGCCTCCAGGACTGATGCCAAATGGCTATGTCCCTTGGCTCTAGCATGCAGGCTTAATCTGATGCCCCAATGCAACTACACCAGTAGAAGCCTGACCACTAC
Organism: Pteropus alecto; assembly: GCF_000325575.1. Taxonomy (NCBI): domain Eukaryota; kingdom Metazoa; phylum Chordata; class Mammalia; order Chiroptera; family Pteropodidae; genus Pteropus; species Pteropus alecto. The sequence continues at coordinate 184,253 of NW_006494613.1, read as the reverse complement.
CAGCTATGGTCTAGAAACAGACCCTGCCACCTTTCTGTCTTACGGTCTCCAGGAATCTCACAGCCTTTGGGACTGGGCAGCTCTCTTCCCCTTCACCTCCAAGCCTCCCCTACGCAGGCTGCCCAGGAGCCCAGTACAGCATTAGAGGGGAGTGGGGGTTCTTAGTAAATTAAAATATCCATACCCCACTCCAGACACACAGACTCATAACCAGCGGGGCTGGGGCCCAGTAACTTGCATTTTATCGTGATCCTCAGTAGATTCCCATGCACATTAAAATTTAAAGTGTAAGCTAGAGCCCTAGTTTTTTAAAAGGTAGGTCTAAACTTCAGCAAAGGAAGTCCAGAGCTCTCAGACAAGCCCTACTCTTGTCCTGAAAAAAGGAATACAAGATGATGTTTATTTCTTCATCAGATTATTTGGGCCCCACGGGAGTTGAGTGACAAATGAATGGTAAGGCATTAAACCTCAATGAGACGAAAGTAAGCAACACACCACACACACACACACACACACACACACACACACACACACACACCCTAGATCATCAGCCTGAGTGTTAGCATTTTTTATTCTAGTGGAGGAGAACTCAGTTGCTTGGTTGTGAAGGGGCTTGTCAAAGTACAAATTTTAAGGGGGTTCTCCAAAACCACTAGATGGCATCACCCACAGATCCCACTAAGCTGTCCAGGCTTCTGTTAAGGACAATAACAAAGAATCTGCAAATGTTTGAATACCAAGCTCACTTTCTTTCTTTTCCTTTATTTTTTTTTTCCTGGCTACTGTTTACTTTGCTGATATTTTAAGGGAAGTTTAAGCAACTTTTAATCAGCTACTAATCAGAATATAAACATTCAATGTTCAATATTCTTGGTAGCAAGAGATTAAAAAAACACAAGGGTAATTTGAACCCCAAGGTAATTTAAAAACCCACACACATTGCATGCATCAATTCCAACCTTGATTTAGTGCTACTAAAAATGATAAAATTAGTTTAGCATCCTTAATTTGACTTTATTTAGGAAAACACACACACACATACACACACACTTTTATGTCTCAAATATCCAGATTGATTGCTTATAAACTCAAATTTCCCAGTAGCTGAAAGAGGTACACCATAGGTGAGAAATGTGTTAAGTTTCAACTGCTTTATCTTAATATTTCACTTTAATTTTATATTCTATTCTTCTATTCCTCAGTATCTCATGTTTTAATATAAAAATCTTGTAGAAAATACTCCTGTAAGTATTTTTATAGTACCTTTACAGATGGCTCTCTGCCACATACATGATGTGAGACACCTTACATAATCAAATTAACAGGGCTAAGTGCAAGCTCTCCTCTTTATTTTTTGGAGGCATCCCTACAACAAGAAACAAACATTTAATGTGATATGGTCATTAATTTCTCTTTAATTATAATGTTATCCCCAGAAATGATGGCTTCTGATAGAGTTGTCTTTTTTTTTCTTTTCAGGGAACATTCCAATATCTATCTTCAAAATGGTCCCAATAGAATTGGAAGATTATACAAGAAGGCCCTTTATCTTCAGTATACAGATGACACCTTTGAGACCACTGTAGAAAAACCTGTCTGGCTGGGGTTTTTAGGACCTATTATCAAAGCAGAAACTGGAGATAAAGTTTATGTACATTTAAAAAACTTTGCCTCTAGGCCCTACACTTTTCATTCACATGGGATAACTTACTATAAGGAAAATGAGGGTAAGTTTAGCTCCTACTCTAGCTGTAATTTCCTCTTTTCAATAGGAGCCCTTTTTAAGTTCTAAGATAATGGACTCCATTCTCACATAAGACCTATGCTGTTCAGCTCTAAACTATTTTATAAATAAGTATTCTGTTTCATCTTAATAATGCTGTGTTTTTCTTGGTTGCACTTGTTTGTGTGAAGTGTGACTGTGATAGGATTTCTGGGTGGACACATATAGTGACAGGCAGTGAGAGCTGGGACTTTCTTCTCAGTGCCCAACTTCTTTCCAGCCAAATAGTCAGAATTAGAAAAATAAATAGTGTGTGCACAGGTCAGAAGAGGCAAAAATTCAGAAGAAAGAAACAGGACTCAAGACAGGGTTGTCTTATCTTTGAAGTTCCTGCATGTAAACATATTGTGGCCATTGTCACCTTTCATCTTAACTTTGGATAAACTATCCCAGCTAAGGTAGCATGGGTACTCTCATTTACATCAATCAAATGGTACACGTGAGTGGATGACTCATCACCTCTGAGACACAATTAATAAAAAGGTCATTTGAATGTAGGACCTAGAAGCCTTAAAGATGGTACAGGAAGAAAAAAGATTAGTTTTAGTGACTGTTATCTCATTCTTAGTACTTGATGATGATAATGATGATGAAAAGAGTCCATGTTTTGTTGTAGTTAAGTGCAAGGGCTCCAAAATTAATAGAACAAATTTCCAGTACAATTTTGCCTTTTACTGTTTGAATGACTCTGGGCAAGTTCCTTAAGTTCTCTGTGCTTTAGTTCCCTCATATATAAAATAGGGACAATGATAGTATATAGTCATATCTCAATGAATGTCAGCTATTATCATAAGCAAAAATACTGGGCATTATACAGTTCATTAAAATTATAAGGAGCAAGTCTGAAAATTAAGTTTAAATTAGTCTAATTAATTGTCTTCTTTTTTAAAGAGTTTTCGTTTTAAAAGGTGAATGTTTTAACCACATATTTTTGTTTCTTTTTTCTGAACCCAACAATTATGTAATAGCATAGAGATACATACTTGAGTATTTATAAACCAAATGATATAATACCTGGGATTTGCTTTAAAATAATTAGATGGTGATGGAGATAAAAGTGGGTAGGGTATAGACGAAGCAAAATTAGTCTTGAGTTAGTCATTGGTAAAGTTGGGTTGATGGGTACATGGAGGTTCATCACATTATTCTCTCAAATTTGCATATGTTTGCAAATTCACAAAATTAAAAGTAAAAGATAAAAAATTCCATGCTTACTTCACAGGCAAAAATCTGATATTATATAAAAAGTTTCAAATTATAGGAGAGGAGAACCATTTTGTTCATATTTCCATACCATGATCTCAGGGCAAAAATGGTTCTTTAAATTACAAGCCCAAAGTTACTATGCTCCTGACATATCTATTAATGCCCCCTGAAGACTCAGTCAAGTATGAAAAATAATGACAAAATTTTCTGCGAAGATTCCAGATCCTCTAGCAATTAACCGCTCATTCCTCTGTGTTCAAATAGTATATCACTGTATCCTCAAAGGGGCACATACTAGATGTTGAATAAATATTTACTGAATTAATTAATAAACATTTATTTTTTAAATTTAAGTTCAAACACATTCAATTGCAATTTCATTGCATGTTGATTCCTAGGGGCCATCTACCCTGATAACACCACAGATTTTCATAAAGCAGATGATAAAGTATATCCAGGTGATCAGTATACATATGTATTGCATGCCAGCCAAGAACAAAGTCCTGGTGAAGAAGATGGCAATTGTGTGACCAGGATTTACCACTCCCACATTGATGCTCCAAGAGATATTGCCTCAGGACTCATTGGACCTTTAATATTCTGTAAAAAAGGTACATTACTCCCAATTTATGACTGAAAGACAAAAGACAGGGCAGTTTTTTTTGTTTCTTTTTTGTGTTTTTTTTTTTTTTTTTTTTTTTTTTTTTTACATATAAGTTGAGTCTTCTGTGTTGTGATTGAGTAGATAAGGTAGAGAAGTAATGAATCTAGAAAAAAAATGAAGGAAAGATCAGGGCAGGAAGCTGCAAGAAATATGCTCTCTTTGAGGACAGGTTTACTGTATCATATTTTACAGTGGTGTTAAAGAGTGAGATAAAGTATATGACTTTATCAATTGTGATTTCCTTGTGGTGGTCCATTGTGATATATCTGTGGTTATCTGTTTTGTGTTGGTAAATATAATATTATAGCATCATTTTCCATCATGAAAAAGACAACATCGCTCAAGAGCTTGAAATCTAATTTTTACTTGAACAATCATTAGTTACCTGCAAAGACTTGTTGTCTCAGATTGTGGTATATGCACCAAAAGATGTATACACAACTTTGAATTCCAACCTTCTCATTTGCCAAAAAGTATTTAATAGTTATGTGGTCAGTGAATATCCAAATATATGAGTGTCTGCCACACCCAGAATACTGAACATAGAACTCCTAAGTATTACTACATCTGTAAAACAGGAGTGACTAGTCCAGATTTGTGGTTTATTAGGACAATAAATACTAAAATTTTTTAAAACTATTAATAATATGTTAAAATTATTAAGTTCTACTAAAGATTAAGTTCAACTAAAATAGTACTTTTCATTTCAGGTTCCCTGGAGGAAGAAAAAGAAAAAAATATTGACCAAGAATTTGTGGTGATGTTTTCTGTGGTGGATGAAAATTTCAGCTGGTACCTAGATGACAACATTAAAACCTACTGCTCTGAACCAGAGAAAGCTGATAAAGATGACAAAGACTTTCAGGAGAGTAACAAGATGTATTGTAAGATTATCGAAGACATATTAACTTTATCTTATTTTTCTTGGTCCCTTAATTCTGCTAGGTTTATTCCATCATATGAATAAGTAGTTTATAATCTGTGGCTCTGATAACAAAGCATATTGGACATACAACTTCATATTTAGTTAAACAGGTCAGATTAAAACTCTAAGCCCGATTCAGATTGCTCCCAAACTAATAAGGATAAAACATCATCAGTTATGGTTTGATGTATTTGTATATTTTTATATTTATTTATCCTCCAAACTTATTATAAAAATTATTTGAGGCAACCTAAAATTATTAAACTAAATGCTTAGAATTATGTTTATGTCGTAAAACATCAAGCTGTATTTAGGAAAATAGTTCTAAAAGGTATTTCTTTCGGATATACATTATCCCTCTGCACTTTGAATTATTTTTTACTCTATTGTAGTTCATTTTATTTTTTTCTAGAAATGCTTTCTTTACTGCCTAGGCTTCTCCTTAATTCTCAGAGATCAAATAATGAACTTAGTAAGAGTTTCTATCACTTAAATCCATAAGAAATTAAATCCAGTAACACCAGCTAGATTGATAATTATAGATTTTTGTTTGCTTGTGTTTTACTTCTTCAAAATAACCTTTACTAAGGAACTGAGGATACAAAAATAACTGTGTTATCAAAGCAGAAAACTAAACTTATTAAGAAAGTACAGACCTTTTCCCCAACTTTTGCTTATTCAGGCTGGAAGATCCTCTTTTCATACTTTAATCCTGCCTCTGTTATATATCATCAAAAATAGATGTTAGACTTTAATCCTGACTCTTTCATATATCAACAAAAATTGATGTTAGAAAAAGTTACTCAAAATTCCAATGTGGATAGTTCTGGTTTGGTACTGTTACTGCAGGGAGTGATGTGAAATCTGGTGTCACTCCAGCGGCATGGAGGGGGTCCTTGTTTCTTTTCTGCTGACTCAGTAAAGAATTACAGGTCAGCAAGATTTAGGAAAAATAAGATTTATTGAAAGTACATTTTCAGAAGAAGACAGGCTATGCCAAGAAAGGTGGCAGCCCTGTGGAATTTGGGAGGTGAAAAACAAAAGATAGATTATGCTCCAAAGGAGGGATGAGTTTCAGTGAAGAGCTGTAATAGAGCAGAAGTGGGAAGGTTTGTTTATATTTGGGCTGTGATGGGACCTTACAAGGGTGGTACTAGATGATCATCATGTGAGGTCACCTTGACAGACGGTTGGCTGCTATATAACCTTTTGCTCAGTACACATGCGCTTACTTAGAATTCAGTATGTAATAATTAGATTCATGAACTTCCAGGCATATGTACAATGATAGTACATGATAGTACAATGAGGCTGAGGTTACAAGAGGTTAGGGTAGTACTTTCTGCACACACATTTGTGACTGGTTTAAGCTAGCAGCTTTTACAGCCTTTGTGCCTTAGGATGTAGGTGTAATTCATAATCATAAAATGAGTGTTTCTGGGAGGTCCTTCAGGGAGTTTTCTATGGTTTCAGAGCTGGGCCTTTGTTCCTGACATTCATGACTACTTAACTACCTAACAGTACCTTGGTTGCCTCTGGTGCTTACATAGCGCTTCTCAGAACCAATTTCCACTTTATGACTAGGACCACTGAGTTTGAGCAGAGACCTTAAATATCTTTGAAGGGTCTGAAGCCACCTGCTTTTGAACTTTTAGGTCTTTGTAGCTCTGGTCTCTGGTCCCTATTGTTCTTCCCCTGCATTTCTTCTTTTCTCCATATCTCCTCTAATTTTATCTTCCAATCTTTTTTTTTTAATTGCCTTTTTTTAAATTACAAAAGCAATTCATATTCACTGTAGAAAATTAAAAAAATTCTGATAAGCAAAAAGAAAATATTGAAATTATCCATACTACCATAATTAACAACGAATTACTAAATAACTTTTAGTCTTTTTCTATTCATTATATATGTGTGTTTTATACACATGCACAGATTTATATTTACAAATACACACACATACAGACCAATGTGTATGATGTATCACAAAAAGAACAGATAGGTTTCATCTTCAGTATTGTGTTCATCTGCTAATATTGTGTTGACAAAAGTCCTGAGGCTAAATATAGCTCCAAAATTAAAGAGTGCTGTGATTGATTAGTAATGTCTGAGGTGGGTATGAGATACAGATGAATAGCAGCATATGCGCCAGGTATTTTTCATCCCAAATTGATCCTATTTCTGTAGAAGTAGCTATCCCAAGAACCAATGTTTATTAGTCGTAATCTCTACTCTTGACTTACAGCCGTGAATGGTTATGCTTTTGGAAGTCTCCCAGGACTCTCCATGTGTGCAGAGGACAGAGTGAAATGGTATATTTTTGGTATGGGTAATGAAATTGATGTGCACGCAGCTTACTTCCATGGCCAAACACTGACTAACAAGAACTACCGTATTGATACAATCAATCTCTTTCCCGCTACCCTTTTTGATGCTTTTATGGTGGCCCAGAACCCTGGAGAATGGATGCTTAGTTGTCAGAATCTAAACCATCTGAAAGGTAGGATATCTTTACCTGAAATTAGTAAAAAAAAGAGTCGTTTGTCAGTTATACTATAAATGGGGTGATTATTGGGAATCAAAATGTAAAGGCTAAATATCTGTGGAATGATATGAGCTTTGAACTGGTAACTGAAACTTATTCTTATGCTGATTTTTTATTACATCATGATGTAATTTAAAAAAAGACTAAAAGACTAGACCATTTATAAAGTAATGAAATCTGAAAATATATTAATTTTGGAAAAAACAATTGGCCTTAAAAGTATAATAGAACATATAGATTCTCAGTTTTGTAAAATATACAATATTGTAAACACTATAACATTTGTATATTGTGCTGAAAATTGGCCTATTTTTAGAGTCCAGCTATTCCTTGGTTTAAATTGATAAATCTCTTCTCCATCTCATTCATATAATGTGATAAGACATTCCTAGGTTTTGAAAAATATTAATTTGTTATATTGGTCTCTGGAAGAAATTTGGTTTAATCTAGATCTTTGCATATGTTACTTTGACCTTCAAACGTAATGTCATCTACCAAATGTAACCTTGGCCACAGAAGGCCTAGTATAACAGGCACACAATCATTTTGTGTGAGAGAACAATAATTATAGATGCTCATTCTATTCCTCCTCCTCAACCCCACACTAGTTTTTAATATATGGCAAAATCTCTCTGCTTACCTATTAATATGTCTTTTTTTTCTCATCAAAAGACCTTTCATGTGAAAGCCCACAGAAACTGGTACTATATTTTTAAAAGCACTACAGATTAATATCTCTTCTCTATGTTGTACAGAGAGTTTAAAAAACCGCTTGAATTTTCCATCAGTAATTTATAATTGTTTGCTCTAGTTTACAATATTGTTTCAAACTGTCTATTTCTTCAACTTCCATCTGTCATTTCACCAGCAGTATTTACAAAACAACAGGAGAGAAAAACATTGGCTTTGTTAACAAATCTCTTTCTATGTGGTTTTCAGCTGGGTTGCAGGCTTTTTTCCAGGTACGAGATTGTAATAAGCCTTCATCAGAGGATGATATTCGTGGGAAACACGTTAGACACTACTACATTGCTGCTGAAGAAATCATCTGGAACTATGCACCCTCCGGCATTGACACCTTCACCAATGAAAAATTAACAGCACCTGAAAGGTAATTCAGAAAAAAAAAAAAAAAAATCCAGTTATTTCAAAACATGTCTCTCCCTAAAAAAAAAAAAAAAAAAAAATCATAAGAAGTTCACTCAGAAATTAAAATTTTAATTGGTACCTGAAATTGAGTAACTAGACTGCTCACTATTTATTAAGGTTTTTGGGATGTATCCAAGTTTGAGAACCATGACTTTTGAGTCCTTAAAAAAAGACAGGTTTAAAAGTTATCAAATGTTTAACAAAATCCTAAGGAAACAAACTGAATACCATTAGATCAATTCATTTGTTTCTTATTTCTGAAACAAAGCATTGTACAATCCAGCAGCATTAAGTACTGTTCACAGGGTTGTACAATCACCCACAGTATCCATTTCTAGAAACTTCTCATCATTCCAAATAGAAACTCTGTACCCACTACACAATAATTCCACAACCTCTGCTAACTTCTACTTTCTGTCTTTATGAATTTGCCTATTTAGGCACCACATACAAGTGAAATCGTACAATATTTGTCCTTTTTTGGCTGGCTTATTTCACTTAGCATGTTTACAAGGTTTATTCATATTGTCATATGTATCAGAATTTCATTACTCTTTAATGCTAAATAATATTTCATTTTATACACATACTACACTTTATTTATTCATCTATCCGTTGATGAACATTTGAGTTGTTCATACCTTTTGGCTGTTGTGAATAATGCTGTTATGAACATCAGAGTACAAGTATCTATTTAGGTCCCTGCTTTCAATTCTTTTGGATATATACTTAAAAGTGAAATTGCTGAATCGTATGGTAATTCTATTTTTAATTTTTTTGTGGAACTGCCATAGTTTTTGCCATAGCGGCTGCATTATTTTTATATTACTGCCAGCAACAAAAAAGGGTTCAAATTTCTCCACATCCTTGCCAACACTAATTTTCTCTATTTTGTTTTGTTTTATTTTATTTGTTGTAATAGCTATTCTAATGGGTGGTATCTCATTGTTTTGATTTGTATTTCTCTGATGATTAGTGATGTTGAACATCTTTTCATGTGCTTTTTGGCCATTTGGAGAATTGTTTATTCAAATCTTTCGCTCGTTTTTGAATTGGGTTCTTTGTTTTTTGTGGTTGAGTTATAGAGGTTCTTTCTATCATATATATATGCTTTGCTGATATTTTCACCCATTCTGTAGGTTCATTTGTCATAGTCTTGATCATGTCCTTTGATGCATGAAAGCTACTCTTTGCATATATCTGATGACTTGTACAGCCTCCCAGCCATTCTTCTGGCCTCAGTCTTCCTTTCCTACTGTCCATTATGATCTTCCAAAAATATCAGTAGACTATGCCATCTCCCTGCTCCAAGTCTCTCTTTAAACATCACCTCCACAGAGAAACTTTGTTTGCCATCTAACTACTTCAGAAAATTAAATAATTTACTCAACAACATACAAGTCAATAGCTGGGTCTGGGTCTACTCAGGTCTATGACTCTTAAAGCAGAGATTTAAGTCTCAGGCTACACTGATACCAAGATGAATTGACTCCCAAAACTGCATCTCCCACCCAGAAGGCTCTTATAAATCGCAGATTTGCCTTTCGAATTACTGAATGGACACCCCATTTGGATGTGGCTCCTCCAAATCAATATGTACAAACCTGAACTCATTATTTTCCCCACAAATCTGAATTTCCTCCTCTCTGTGAATAATACCACCATCCATCTATCCATTGAACCCAAAACCTGAGCACCATCCTTGACTCCCTCCCTTCTTCACCAGTCTCTCCTCTCTCCTCTCAAGTACTGCCTCATTATATCCTATAGATCTCTGAAAGCTGTCATGCTATTTCCATTTATCATCTTACCAATACCTCTTAAGACATCATTACCTCTCATTGAGGTTTTGAAGCTGCCTCCTGGCTGGTCTCCCTCCAGCAGTCTTGCATATTCTAACGCATTCTCCAGACAGCAGCTCAAGGGATCCTACTAAAACATGAATCCTAAATGATTAAATCTTTCAAAGCATTCCCACTGCCCTGGGATGCAGAATTAAACCTTAATTAGGTCTTCCTGTTCCTCTTTCATTTTCTACAACTCTGCCCTGGTGTCATACCGTATAGAACATGCCATGCTTGTTCTCTCCTTTGAGCCTTCCCTCAGGCTGTTTTCTGTTTGTAAACACCTGCCCCATTCTCCCTACCACACACTTTATTTTTTTAATTCTACTTCTCTTCTAGATACTAATTCCCACATCTTTTCACACCTCCAGGAGAGATGCTCCATACACCTTGCGCTTATTATGTGTTATTATATTGATTGATTCATAGTCTGTCTTCTCTGACAGATATAAGGTTCCTGTGGACAGTGATGGGTCCAGCTTGCTTATGGTTATGTCATCAGCACATGGCAGAGTTCTTGGCAAAGAGCAGGTGTTCAATACCTTTGTCAAATGCAAAAAGAGATAAATGGGGTAGTTTTGTGAAGTCAAATGGCTTCTAAGATTGAATTTCTTCATTTGCAAAATAGGGAGAATATTACTAACTTTGATGCGTTACGTGAGTTTCAGATAATAAAAGCTCTGAGCATCTGGCTGGTGCTAATATGCAATAAGTAGTAATAAGGGTTTATTTTTAAACATTTCATAATTTGTTAAAAGATTCCATTTTAGAACACTTTATTAACTGTCATGGGTTGTCATGGGCCCTCTTGAATTTTGTTTTACTTCACTTGAAAAAGTGAAACTTCTATGCCATGATTCTCTACTCCTTCTATGGGGTGGCCTAGGACTGCCTGCTTCTGTCTGAGTGTTTGGTAAATCATGGGTAATTATCTCTAAGCATTGGTCAGAATTTTTTTCTTCAAATAGTATCGTATGTGAATACCTGCTTTCTGTTCTGCTTTCAGCACCAGTGTTAAATTATTTTTTTTATTTTTATTTTTCAGTTAGAGCTGACAAACATTTTTTCTTTCGGTAGTGCTTCAGAGGTATTTTTTGAACACGGTCGTACAAGAATTGGAGGCTCTTATAAAAAACTGGTTTATCGTGAGTATACAGATGCATCCTTCACAAATCAAAAGGAGAGAGGCCCTGAAGAGGAGCATCTTGGCATTCTGGGTGAGTCCATTGCAGAGTATGTGTGGCCACTGCTCTCTTCCCCTGGCCATACCAGGGGAATTTCTATTCAGAAAGAACGGACAATTCCAAGGCCTGCTGTGTGACTTCTATGAATAAACTAGGGATGGAAAGATCAATCATCAGTAGAATGCAGCAGCTAATTACTTATCCAAATGTAAGTTACCAGTAGTAAACCTTCATCATTAAACACCATGCTGACTTCAAATGATGATTTTTTTCCCCTCTTCTAAGAGGTAAGAGGAATTGCGAGTTTATGTCATGTTGTTTAAATAGAAAATGAAGGTGTTTCCTATTTCTGCTCTTAGCTAAAGATACATTCCCTTAGAAATAAACTCTAGGCTACTGATGAGAAGGCTGGGTTTGTCTCCAAGCCTTCTGCAGGCTGCCCTCAGGCAGAACCCAGAAACCTGTTTTGCTCAGGCACTCAGGCAGAATAGCAAAGTAGGTGGATTCACACTGTCCTCACTCTTCACCTATTAGCTGTGTGACCTTCGACAGTACTCAATTTTCTGTGCCCGCTCTCTTTCTATAAAATGGAAACAATAACACAATAGTCCTTACCTTATAAGTTTGTTGTAAGGATTAAATGAATTAATTCACATAAACCCTCAGAAGAGCACATAGGAAACTCAATCAATAGTATTTTAAAATAAATACTACTACCTAAAATAATTATGTACTATATGTCTATGTTTTCATTCTATATTTGGTGATAATATTAATTGTGGTGATGGAAAATCCACAACAGTATTACTCTTCACATCCAAGACAATTTAATTTACCCCTTTTGGGTGGTCAAGGCTTATAGCCCTCCTCTGACTCTTGGGATAAATAACATACATCTAGGCAACAGAAGACTGAGTTGAAGAGAGCATAGATACTCTGAATAGTTTTTTCGTAGATGTATAAAGGTTGTGAATAGACTTGGGCAAAAATGACAACAAATTTCATGAATCTGAGGTTGAATTAAAAAGCCCTCCTTATCTCTTTCTAGTGTCACCATGTCAAATTACGAATGGACTTTTAACAATCCAGCTTTCTACTCACTACAGATAAGCATGTTGCTCACAGTGGTTCTTGCCAGAGGACACTCCCAAGAAAATAACTGTCTTATGTATTCTGTATGTGATATACCAAGAGAGGGTAATAATTTTCTCTTTGTCTCTAGGTCCTGTCATTTGGGCAGAAGTGGGAGACACCATCAGAGTCACTTTCCATAACAAAGCAGCATATCCCCTCAGTATTGAGCCCACTGGGGTGAGAGTCAATAAGAGCAACGAGGGCACATACTACTCCTCACATTACAGCTCTCAGAGTGGAAGTGAGTACAGTACTCTGTAACCAGTTAGCAGTGTTTAATAACCTACTGTGCCACTTACCTCAGGAAAACTGTCCTGCAAAACTGAAGGCAGAAACTTTTGAGGAAACTGCTTATCTACCCAATTCATAGACAACATGCCCAGAAGGAAGTGAATCTCTTCTGTCATTTCCAGTTGATTCGTCTTGCCTTTTTTGCATCATTATTGCCACTGCTTGTAGTAACTTATTTGGATCATATCACTTATACATTTCTAGAGTACTATTTGGGTAATTTTTAAATTTGAAAATGTTCTGAAAAAATAAGTAGATGCTCATTTTAGAATATTTGGAAAATATAAAAAGGTATAGCTAAAATATTACCCATAGTTCTATAGACAACTACTATTATATTTTATGTGATTCCTCCACTCTTTCATCTTTGTACATATAATGTATATTTTAAATGTGGTTGAAGTCATAGTATATAATCATATTCTAATTTTGGAACCATTTTGTTTTCTTAGCATTATAAGCATTTTATAAATCTAATTTTAGTGATAAAAAATATTCTATTATATAAATGTATTTAGGTATGACCAGTGTATTTAAGGCTGTACTTAAGGCTATCCAGTGAAGACTAGTGGCTTTGTCACCACTTGCAATGTGACCATGGTCAAGTTATTTAGTCTTTCTGGACTCAGTTTCCTCAGATGTAAAATTGGGAGATTTGAACAGGATCATCTGTAAGTTTCCTTTCAGTTCTAAAACTATTTTCATTTCAGTTGTCTGCAGTAGAAAACGCATTGATTACCCCCTATTTCCAGGTATTGTTCTAACTGATGGAAATATAGTCAATGCTTGCTTTCAGGGAGGTTAAGTTCTGTTTGGAAGAGAGATACACGCAATATAACATGAAAGGTGCTAGGAACATTCTCAGGGGCTGTGAGAGCACATAGAGGGGCACTAAATCCATTCAGGCTGCTATAACTAAATACCACAGACTGGATGGCTTGTAAACAACAGAAATTTATTTTTCACAGTTTTGGAGGTTGGAAGTCCAAGATCAGGGTGCCAGCATGGTCGGGTGAGGGCCTTCTTCTGGGTCTCAGACTTCTTTTTGTATCCCCACCTGGTGAAAGGGGCTAGGGAGCTCTGCAGGGTCTCTTTTTTAAGGGACTAATACCATTCAGGAGGGCTCCACCCTCATTACCTAATCATCTCCCAAAAGCCCCACCTGCTAACTCCATCACATTGGGCATTAGGATTCCAATTATTTGAATCTGAGAGTGAGGGGACACAAACATTCAGACCGTAGTAGGCACCAATCTCAGACAGAGGCTTAAAGGAAATCACACCCATCAGTGATCTGACACAGGAGCACAAGTAGGCTTCCATTCAAACAGAATTCCACTTTAATGCTCAGAAGTAGGTTATTCTAGACTAAACCCAGTCTACCTTGTGGCTCAAATCACTATATTAGAAAGTATACTTAACCTCACCAATGTGATCTTTCTCACAGGTGTGCCTTCTCCTTCAGCCTCCCATGTGGCACCCAAAGAAACATTCACCTATGAATGGACTATCCCCAAAGAAGTTGGACCCACTTATAAAGACCCTGTCTGTCTATCTAAGATGTATTATTCTGCTGTGGATCCCACCAAAGATATATTCACTGGGCTTATTGGGCCAATGAAAATCTGCAAGAAAGGAAGTTTACATGCAAATGGGAGACAGGTAAGTTCGATCAGGGATTGATTTTCCAGTCCCTTTGAATTGCTATTATTTAAGGAAAATTCTGGGTTTTGAGGCAGTGAGGATTCTACATTTAATGTTTCTGACAAATTTTTCTCAAGTTTATAAGATCTGTATTGTGCAGAGATTCTCTGGCTAACACGATTGTTCCAAGATGAGTTGGAAACACATTTTTCCCTGGAATCCAAGATCTTTTATGATACAAACACACACATAAAAAATTAGCTATTAATGACATAGGTCATTCAACATTCACTGAGGAAAATATGCTTAAAATATATTTTAGAGTTGAGAAAATGACCATTTGACCAAGAGAAATACCTAACTCATCATTGTTCTTATCTAAAATAAATATTTTAATATGAATCTTTAAAGGATAAAGACTCCTTTAAAGCAATGTAATTATCACACCTTAAAATAATCATCATAATAATTCCTTAATATCATCAAATTTTCAATTTTCACATTTCACAATTGTCTTTTGTTTCAAGTTTGTTTAAATCAGTACTCAAATAACTCCCACATTACAATCAGTTGATATGTCTCAAGATTATTTTCTTGCATTTTTTTTCTGTTATGAGAATCATTTATCCTACAGAAGTTTCCCACATCTAAATTTTAAGATTACATTCCTGTGGTGTTGTTTAACATGTTTCTTTCTCTTTCCCCCTGTTTCCTATAAAGCAGTGGCTAGAGCTACAGATTTGATCAGATTCGGGGTAGTTTTATTTTGTTTTGTTTTGTTTTTCGTTCTTTTTTTGTAATACTACTTCATGTGTGGTACTGGGTACTTCTATCACGGAGTAGATACTATATAATTGTCTCTCAGTTAGGGATGTTATCAGCCACTGAGAACCATTTCCTAGATTCATAAACTAATCAAGAATTTCACAATAGTAATATTCTGATTCTATCATTCATTCTTTATTTGCTGGTTTAGTTCTAATAACAGAAACTTCCCTTTATGTAAGACAGGAATAAAAAGTGCTTGGTTCTTTCCCTCTATTTTAACCTTTTTTTACATAAACTTAGTCTTTGAAGCTTCTTTGCTTTCTAGTATAAAAAAGTATTTCAGGTTCATATTGCACAGTTCATATTACATACCTGGAATCAGCCATTTCTCCCAAAAAGTCCTGGTTCTTTTCAGTACGCAATTATTTTTAGAGCCACAATCTGGGCACTCACGGTGCTCATTGCAATTGGATTAATCATTGTTTCTAGGCCTTTTCAGTGGGAAGAACTGGGAAAAAAAATTTTAAGATAAAAGTCATCATGAATTTATACTGATACTCTCTGTTCAATTCAGCTCTCCAGATTTGTTTTGTTTTGTTTTGTTTTTACTTATTTTCATTGATCTTACATCTGTATTTCCCTTCAACTGCACTGAGAAATCTTAGTTCTCAATGATACCAAAATAAATATTCACTCAATTCATCCCATATACATATGACAGTCTCATAATCACAAATACAATACTGCAGCCACAACATAATTACTGAAAACAGTTTCAGATTTGTTTGTAGCCCCTTTTGTCCGTAGAGTAGATTCCATTAGGGATGTTCAGTCAAATTACAGATTTAAAGTCACTTGGAACAGTTCCTCTCTGGCTGTTTTGTCACCCACAAGATACACAAGTTTATTTAACTCATTTTACTTCTTTTTTTTTTGTTTAGGAATTGCTTTTAAAACTGTAATATTATTTTATAATTATATAAAATATTTACCTGGTTCCAACATCAAATTTATTTAAAGAAATCTAGTATTTATTTTTTCTCCCTTTTTACCTATTTCCTCACAACAGGTAGCTCATTTTTTTACTTTATAGCTTATTCTTTTACTTATTTATTATTATTTTTTTATTGACAGTTTTCTTAGAACACAAAAAATTATAGCAAAATTGAGGATAAAATACAGAGATTTCCCACATACTCCCTATCCCACATACCCACAGCCTCACCTAATAAACATCACCCACCATAGTGGTACATTTGTTACAATTGATGAAACCTGCATTGCACACCATTTATCAGACAAAGTCAGTAGTTTACATTACATTTCACTTACGGTGCTAACATTCTATGGGTGTGGACAAATATATACTGACATGTATCTATCATTATAGTATCATACAGAATATTTTCAATGCCTGAAAAACCCCTGTGCTCCTATTTCTCCCTTCCCGCTACCCCCAGTACCTGGCAATACTGGTGTTTTATTGCTTCCATAGTTTTGCCTTTCCCAGAATGTCATATAGTTGGAATCATACAGTATGCAGCCTTTTCAGTTTGGTTTCTTTCAGTTACTAATATGTATTTACATTTCCTCCAAGTCTTTTCATGGCTTGATAGCTCAATTTTTTTTTTTAGCACCAAATAATATGCCACTGTCTAGATGTATCATGGTTTATTTATACATTCCTCTACTGAAGAACATTTTGGTTACTTCCAAGTTTTAGCAGTTATGAATAAAGCTGTTATAAACATCCATGTGCAGGTTTTTGTGTAGATATAATTTTCAACTACTTTGGGTAAATACCAAGAAGCCCAATTGCTGGATCATATGATAAGAATATGTTGAGTTTTGTAAGAGATTGCCAAACTCTTTTCCAAAGTAGCTGTACCATTTTTCATTCCTGTCAGAAATGAATGAGCATTTCTGTTGTTCCACATCCTTGTTAGCATTTAGTGTTGTCAGTGTTCCACATTTTAGCCATTCTAATAGTGTGCTGTGGTATCTTATTGTTGTTTTAATTTGCATTTCCCTAATGACATATGATGTAGAGTATCTTTTCATATGTTTATTTGCCATCTATGTATCTTTGATGAAGTGTCTGTTAAGGTCTTTTGCCCATTTGTTAATTGGGTTGTTATTTCTTAACATTGAGTTTTATGAGTTCTTTGAGTGTTTTAGATGACAGGCCTTTATCAGATGTGTCTTTTGTAAATATTTTCTCCTAGTCTGTGGCTGATCTTCTCATTCTTTTAACATTATCTTCACAGAGCATAAAATTTAACTCTAATAAAGTCCAGCTTATCAATTCTTTCCTTCATGGATTGTGCCTTTGGTGTTTTGTCTAAAAAGTTATCTCTATATCCAAGATCATCTAGATTTTCTCCTATGTTTTTTTCTAGTAGTTTTGTGACTTGCCTTTACATTTAGGTCTGTGATCCATTTTGAGTTACTTTTTATGAAGAGTGTAAGGTCTGTGTCTAGATTCTTTTTTTTTTTTTTTGTATGTGGATATTCAGTTGTTCCAGCATCACTTATTGAAAGAACTATCTTTGCTTCATTGAATAGCTTTTGCGCTTTTGTCAGATATCAGTTGACTAAATTTATTTCGGGGCTCTCTATTCTTTCCATTTACCTATTATTTTGCCAATACCACACTGACTTGATTACTGTAGTATTATAATAAATTATGAAGTTGGGAAGTCTTCCAACTTTGATTTTTAATATTGTGTTAGCTATTCTGGGTCTTTTGTTTCTTCATATAATCTTTAGAATCAGTTTGTTGATATCCACAAATAATTTGTTGGGATTTTGACTGGAATTGCATTGAATCTACAGATGAGGTTGGGAAGAACTGACAATTTGGCAGTATTGAGTGTTCTTATTCATAAATATGGACTATCTCTGTATTTATGTAGTTCTTCAATTTCATTCACCAGAGTTTTATAGTTTTCCTCATATAGATCTGGTACATATTTTGTTAGATTTTACATAAATATTTTATTTGGGGGGATGTCAATATAAAAAGTATTATTTTTAATTTCAAATTCTACTTGTTCATTGCTGGTATACAGGAGAATGATTGACTTTTGTATATTAATTTTGTATACTACAACCTTGCTATAATTGTTTATTAGTTACAGGAGGTTCTCTGTTGATCTTTTTGGATTTTCTACATAAATGATCATGTCATCTGTGAACAAAAACATTTTTATTTTTTTCTTCCCAATCTACATGCCTTTTACTTTTTTTATTATCTTATTGCATTAGCTAGGACTTCCAGTATCATGTTGAAAAGGACCGGTAGGAAGGGATATCCTTGTCTTGTACCTGATTTTAGTGAGAAAACTTTTAGTTTCACACCATTAAGTATAATGTTAGCAGTCATTCTTTCGTAGATATTTTTCGAGTTAAGGAAGTTCCGTTACTCCTAGTTTACTCAGAGTTTTTAATCGTGAATGGGTGTTGGATTTTGTTTTTTGTATTTATTGATATAATCATGTGATTTTCTCTTCTTTAGACTATTGATGTGATGGCTCACATTAAGTGATTTTTGAATGATGAACCAACCTTGCATACCTGGGATAAATCCCACTTGGTCATGGTATATAATTATTTTTATACATTGTTGGATTTGATTTGCTCATATTTTGGGTGGTATTTTACATCCATGTTCATTAGTGATATTGTTCTGTAGTTTCCTGTTCTCCTAATGTCTTTGTCTTGTTTTGCTATTAACGTAAGTCTAGCATTTTAGAATGAGATAAGTGTTTCCTCTGCTTCTATCTTCTGAAAAAGATTGTAGAGAACTAGTATAATGTCTTCTTTAAACATTTGGTAGAATTCACCAATGAACATTTCTCGGCTTGGTACTTTCATTTTGAAAGGTTATTAGTAATTGATTCAATTTCTCTAGTAGATATAGGCCTATACAAATAGTCTATTTGTTCTT
Source organism: Pteropus alecto (assembly GCF_000325575.1). Taxonomy (NCBI): domain Eukaryota; kingdom Metazoa; phylum Chordata; class Mammalia; order Chiroptera; family Pteropodidae; genus Pteropus; species Pteropus alecto. Next base: position 165,170 of record NW_006494613.1, on the reverse strand, counting down.
GTGTGAGTTTTGGCAAATTGTTTCTTCCAAGGAATTGCTCCATTTTCCTATGTCCATAGGCTCAGTAGTGATATTCCATGTTTTATTTCCGATATTAGTAAATTGCATGCTCTCTGTTTTTCCTTAGCCTGGCTAGAGGCTTATTAATTTTATTGATCTTTTTAAAAAAATCACCTTTTAGTTTCATTGATTTTTCTGTATTGATTTCCAGATTTCAATGTTATTGATTTGTTTTCTAATTTTTTTTATTTTTTTAAATAAAAATATATGTATGCATGTATATTCATATACTTGCTTTTTTCCACTTACCAATATTTTCTATAATTCCCTCCATGGTAATATATAAAGATATTTCTTACTTTTTACAGTAGCTATTACTCCATTGTGTAGACATTGTACAGTTTATATAATCAGTCCACTATTTGACAGGCGTTTGGGTGGTTTTTAGTCTTTGCTCTTACAAATACAATTCAATGGGTCGCCTTGTTCATATGTCTTTTTGTATTTTTGCCAGCATACCCTTGAGAGAAACTCCTAGGAGTGATATTGCTGGGATAAAAGATAAATACACATACGATTTTGCTAGATATTGTCAAATTACCTTGCATAAGAATTGTGTTGTATCCTATTCCCACCAGGTATATGTCAGATTATCTGTTCTTTCACAGTCTTACTACAAACTATATTGTCAAATTTGGTGACTTTTACCAATCTGATAGGCTATAAATATTATCCCTAATTTTTATTTGTTTCTCTTATTACTAGTAGTCAAGCATCTTTTCAAATGGTTAAGAATGATTTTAACTTCTTTTATATGACTGTTCATATCTCTAGCTCATTTTTCTAGATGATTGTTTTCTTAACTGATTTAAAAGCTATTGATATATTAGAAATAGAAACCATTTGTCTGAGATATTGGTTGTAAATATTTTTTTCTTAGTTGTCATCTGCCTTTTTGCTGTTTATGGATGTTGTTATTTGCCATGTAAAATTTTTATTCCTATTATCTTTTATTTTATTGTTCATAGATTTGAGTCATAGTTAAGAGAGTGTTCCCATCTCCCAGCTTATAAAGGAATTCACCCATACTGCTTTTAAGTACTTGTATGTTTTTATTTTTCACATTTAAATCTCTGTTCCACTTAGAATTTATCCTAGTGTACAGTTGAGAAATGATCAAATTTATCTTTTTCTAGATGGCTATGCAGTTATTTCAACACCATTTATTAAAAAGTTTAACTTTTGCCAATTGAATTAAATGCTGCCTTTACTAGATACTAAAAATTTTGCACAATTAAGTCTATTTCTTGATTTTCTATTCTAATTTATTCTTCTCTATTAATGCACCAATACCATACTATTTTAATTATAATGTCTTTATAATATGTTTTAACGACTAGTAGCTCAATTTCACTGCACCTTTTTTTTTTAATTTATCATTTTAATGGCTATTTTTGCTTACTTATTCTAATTAGCCTTATAAAAACTTACCTGGGTCCAGAAGAAAAAAAAAGGCTGTCAATGTTTTGTTGGGATTGTCTCAAATATACAAATTAAATTAAGAAGAATAGACATTATTATTGAGTCATCCTAAACAAGAACATATGTCTTACCATTTGTTAAAGTCTATTTTTGTGTTTCTAAAGAGTATTTTATAGTTTCCCTTATATAGGTTTTTGATATTTTTTGTTAGTTTATACCTAGTTTTTATTTGGATATCGTAAGTGATAATGCCATCATTTAAAAATTTTAAACATGTTACTGGAAAAAAAATGGTTTTCTGCCTTTGGATCCCACCCTTTGATCTTGTGCTTACTTTGGAAGGAATAAAAGGAGACTAATGTTTACTGAACTTTGTCCAGGCATTTTCACACATATTACTTAATTTAGCCTTCACAGCAACCCAAGAAGATAAATGTTGTTATTCCTATTTTTCTTTGCAGAGGAGAAATGGATACTCAATGAGCTGATATTTAAAATGTAAATTTTATCCTCTACAAATTTCATTATTTTCATTTTGCAAATGAAGGAGTCACACATAGGAAGGTCTATAGGGGGCTTTAAAAGTCCTCATTCTGGCTTTTTCACTTACTAGCCATGTGGATAGAATATTCAGAATAATGTGAAAGAGTGCCTTGTTTAGTGTCTGATCTAAATGAGAACATATTTATTATTTTACTGCTAAGTATGACTTTGGCTATTAGTATTTTTTCTATTCTATTTCTAGTTTACTGTAAATGTTTTTTTTGTTTTTTGTTTTAAATTTAAATTCATTTGAGCTGCTCAGAAAACATCCTGTACTAGACACACTATTCATTGGTAAATAAGACAGGTCAGTTTTCTGTTCTAATAGGGTTTATAGTCTAGTGTGTGGTA
>NW_006494613.1:161647-162777 GCF_000325575.1 Pteropus alecto | reverse complement strand
GAGGGAGAGAGGGGGCAGGAATGAGAGGAGATAAGCAAACACAAAAAAATGAAAAATATAACTTTAGAAAGTAACAAATGTCTTTAAAAAACAAAGTAGGGTAATGTGATAGTGAATAGAAACCCTAGTTTAGTTAAGGTGGAGGTAATAAAGTGACATCTAAATTTCGAGGAGGAAGCCTTGCAAAGATCTGAAGGGAAAGTAAAAGAAACAGCTAGTGCCACAATACTAATTTTATAAAATTTTATTTTTAGACTTCCTTGAAATTATTAATAAAATTAATAAAACAATAAAAGATATATAGAACTCATTTATTTTCTCCTTTGACCTATAAGTGGGATCAACTGCATTAAGGATTTTCTAATGTTGAACCATCCTTGCATTTCTGGGGAAAAAAGACATTGCTTGAGCATGGTGTTTTTTTCAATATGTTTATGTTTAATTTGATAGCTTTTTATTTAGAATTTCTCATCGAAGCCATAAGTGATACTAGTTTAAGTGTACCTTTTCAGGGATTAAAAACATTGGAATATTTCCAATTTATTTAGTGAAGATTGGGGAGATTCCTATGTTTTTAATATTTTGGAACAGTTTCAATGTCGGAAGCCAGCCGACGAAGTAATTGAGGGTACCTGAAAGGGGGAGCATGGACTGAGGAAAAGAAAGAAGACAGACAGAACTGCAGGAGGGAGCACAGATACAAGCTGTCTGTGTCTGTGTCCCCGAGTTTATTCAAAACACACTACTTATAGCATTGCAATGAGAAAACAGCAGTCAAGACTCAAGGTCAGCCCAATTACCTGTCCTGCAAAACAGATGCAGTTTTCACAACTCCCTTCTTTGAAAGCACTGAGTGATTAAAATAGTTTTAGCACCACTTATCTCAAAGCTCGCCAATTTAGCTCAGCTCCATAGTTTATCTCAAAGCTGGCCAATTTAGCTCAGCTCCCAACAGGCAGCTTGGTATTGTTATTACAGTCCTCTTTTTGTCACTATCACACTTTGTATTATCCCACCCTAAATCACCCAATATAATCTACAAGTATTAAAAGTATAGAAATAATAGCAACGAACTACAATTACCTGTCACATTCTTAGCATCTTCGTTGCCTCAAAATAAAGACTTCCAG
>NW_006494613.1:152642-156786 GCF_000325575.1 Pteropus alecto | reverse complement strand
GTTTATTCAAAACACACTAGTTATAGCATTGCAATGAGAAAACAGCAGTCAAGACTCAAGGTCAGCCCAATTACCTGTCCTGCAAAACAGATGCAGTTTTCACAACTCCCTTCTTTGAAAGCACTGAGTGATTAAAATAGTTTTAGCACCACTTATCTCAAAGCTCGCCAATTTAGCTCAGCTCCATAGTTTATCTCAAAGCTGGCCAATTTAGCTCAGCTCCCAACATTTCAATACATAGGAAACCATTTTCTATGTAGAAATTTGAAAGAAACTGCTGTAAAATTATTTTGACTTTGTAACTTCTAAGAAGTAGTTAGTTATGTTGTTTATGGTTTAATCAGTTTTTATTTCATCCATGGATAGCAGTCTATTCAAGTGCCTCCTTCTAAGTCAACTAGCACATTTATTATACATAGTGGTCTTAATTTTTTTCTCTCTCGATATGTGGTTATATTTCTTTCTCATTCCTAATGTGGAATATTTGGGTTCTAGCTCAGTTTTTTATTAGACTTGTCAGAGTTTTGTGTATTTTATTGATATGACTACATTTTCAGTTTAGCTGTTTTGTGTTATAATTTATCAATTTCCGCTTTTTGTCTTTATTAATTTTTCTTTTTCACATTTTCTTTTTCTAAAACATTTAGATATTTACAACATTTTTTATTAAGTTTTGCTTAAAATGAAAAGCATTTCAGACTATTAGTTTATGTGTTTAGTTATATTTCATACATTATGACTCATGTTCTCATAGACATTATTTACTAAATATTTTATTTACTAAATGCTTTTTGTTTCTTCTTTGATCTAGGACTTATCTGGATCAAATATTAACTTTTACATTTTTTTTTAACTTTTTGTCTTTTTATTATTACTTTTTAGTTTTGTTGATCAGAAAATGTGACCTGTAATCTTTTCACTGAAGTTTTCTCTGTAAGTTAGTATATAAGTGATTGTAGCAATCTCCTGTTGGAACCCTTATACATCTTAGAATATCTTTTTGTTGTCTATTGTCTGGTACAGAATTTTCATAATGTAATCTTTCCCCTCAAAAATATAAATGCTGCTCCATCTTCCTCTGACATATTTTGTACTAGAGAAGTCCAACATTTCTGATAACTTTGAAATGGATCATTGTAGAAATTTGCCTATCTCCAAAATACAATATTTTTACCAGAACATTTTTAGGTATAGTTTTCTTACTAATTTTTCCGTTTTCAGTGAAGCTTTTGAATCTGAATACTCTAGACTTTTTCTTTTACAATGGTGAATATTTCCACTATTATTTATTATCATTATATCTTCTCCTTTCATAATTTCTCTCTAAAATTATTCTTATGTGTATATGTTTAATCTTGAATCTTTTCTTCTGATTTATGGGAACTTTCTTAAGATCATCACCATCACTGATTCAGTTTTCTGCAGAATCTAACCTTCAGATCCCTCCTTTAGTTGGATTTTTAAAATTCAATAAGCATGCTTTTGATCTGAAAACAAACAAACAAACAAAAAACAAAAAAACACAAATAACCCAAGGAAGAAGACATGCATTAATCTCTAAAATTTTATCTTCTTTGAAGGAGTAACTTGCCCTCTGAGGCTCATATGCTTTGACTCCTTAGACTGAGTATCTTCTTCTGAACCTCTGAATCATTTCATAGACCAGATAGCATTTCTACTTCCTTGTTTTTCACTAGGGACAGGGAAAGGGAGAGAAAATGTTTGTCCAGATGGCTGGAGGCTGTGTGACTTCCTGTTCCAATTCACTTGGCAGGCTATTTCTTCCCATCAAGGAAAAGATGATTCCTTTCTCTATCTTCTTTCACATGGTCTGCCTTCTAAGAATTCTTCTGCCTTATAAGAATTTGTTTTCATGAATGGATGGCACTTTCTCTGATTTCTAGCACAGACACACACCCCCACCCCTTTTTAACAATTGTTTTTGGTGGGTTCAATTAATATTGACAGTGTAGAGAGAGAAGAGTCAGAACTTTTAGGTGCAGTGAGGGGCTTAGATTATCATGTTGAACCAAAAATCCAGTACACAGATACTAATGAAAACTCTGGTAGTCAACTGGAGTATCCAGATTACAAAGAAGAATGGAAACTTGTTTTTATTCCTTCTTTAGTGTGTGTGCACAAACAGTATTTTGTACATGGAAGTCTTTCTGCTTTATTTATCCTGTCTTCACCTCATTGTTCTTGTTTTGATTTACAGAAAGACATAGACAAGGAGTTCTATTTGTTCCCCACAGTGTTTGACGAGAATGAGAGTTTACTCCTGGATGATAATATTAAAATGTTTACAACTTCACCTGATCAAGTGGATAAGGAAGATGCAGATTTTCAGGAATCTAATAAGATGCACTGTAAGTACTGTATCATCCACCAATCTATCAAGTTACTTCAGAACTGCACATGGAATGCTTTTAATTATATCAAAATTCCAATAGCTGTGCCCATTGATCAATTTTCAATAAATGATTAAGTGTAATAGTGATCCGAGGGTAATATCATTGATTATTTTATGTATCGGTCAGTTACTCATTTCACTCAGGATAAAACATACAAAATACGTAAATTAGATGCGTGGTCCTTAAAATGTGACCTCTGGATCAGCAGCATCAGCATCACCCAGGGCTTATTAGATATATAAATTCTTGGACCCAACCCTGACTTACTGAATCAGAAACTTTGGCTGTGGGGCCAGCAACCTGTCTAACAAACCCTCTAAGTAGTTCTGATATATGCTCAAATTTGAAAACTACTGGATTAGATGCTTTTCTCATCTGTGGCTTAAAAATGACAAGTTCATTTTATTATTTAAAATGAAGAAAGATATGGTCTCTGCTCTCAATGAACTTCAATGATTCTCACTCTTTGACTACACAGTAGAATCACTTGAGAACTTTGAAAAACTAAACTATTTTTTAAATACTCAGGAAAACCTTCAGAGATTTTTATTTAATTGAAACTTAGCGCCAGATTTATGTTTAGCTCCTAGTGTAATTCTAAAATGTAGTTAGGGTTTAGGGACAGTAAGTTAATTGTTCAAAACACCCATACCACTAATAGACAACATGTGAAAATCACTGTAGCAAGAAGAAAAAAATGTGAAGTTGTGTTACAGACCAACATTTTTTAGATCGATACTAGTCACATTACCCATAATCTTTAAAATATTTCTTTTTATTTTGCATTTTTAAATTTTGAAGGAGTAAAGAGTATTCAAATAGCAGTGAGAGAAAACTTCCTGCAAACATTCTGCCCTGTTATTCAAGATGAGTCAGAGAATTTTCTGTCTAGGACAACGAATCCATTCCCAGTCTACAGTGCCCAAGAAAAGCTATTATTGCTTGTATACTTGGGTATTTACAAATATGACCTGTGAGAGAACTGAGAAGTGGATAGCTGGGGAGAACAGTAAGATTTCCAGGGCACAGAACTTCAAGAACCCTGCATTCAGCTCTGCTCATTTTGACCTGGGGCTGTTCTGGAGATGCTGGGTATGGCCAGGAGTTGCTGAGACACTCCTGACACATAAAAGAGTAGACAGGCCTGAATGAATTAAATAAACAAAGTTGGCTCTGGAAAGTCTGGGAGGTTGTCATGTAGTAGAACATAAGGTAATCCACTTCACTTTAAAAATGTTATTTTCCATCTTTTACAGCCATGAATGGATTTATGTACGGGAATCAGCCTGGTCTCAATATGTGCCAAGGAGATTCTGTCGTGTGGTACTTATTCAGTGCTGGAAATGAGGCCGATGTACATGGGATTTATTTCTCAGGAAACACATATCTGTCAAAAGGAGAAAGGAGAGACACAGCAAACCTCTTCCCTCAAACAAGTCTTACACTCTTCATGCAGCCTGACACTGAAGGTGTATTTCTTTAAAGTTAAGACAAGTCTATAGTGGATCAATTCGTGAGACTTTGGTTTAAAATCTTGTGTTGGGTGATAAGTTCATCTCTTCTCCAAGCCTCCCTTCCTTCCCTTGGAAGAACAAGTCTAGGCCACTAACAGCTATATGCCAGATAGGTCCATTTCCTGATTGTTAGCGGGAGGGAAGGGAGTGACAAAATAGTGGACTGTGATTTTTCCCATTTCCACAAAGCTACATCCTTAAGGCATTTATATATAT
>NW_006494613.1:148882-152620 GCF_000325575.1 Pteropus alecto | reverse complement strand
TTTTAAAGATAGCTAGCAAAACAGACCAGGAAGGAAATGATTCCCATAGTGGTCTGCAACTAAACTTTTCATCATTTCTCTGTAGCCTAGATGCAGTGTGGGCTTGTCAGTTGTTTGCAACTGAATATCTTATACTAGAACTATAGCCATGCAAATTCAGAGAAACCTACAGGCCTAGTTTGAATTGAATAAAACAAACTAAAACAAAAAAGAAAGAATTTTAATCAAAATGTGAAAGTATGCTAATGTACTTCAGGCTTTATTTGGTTCGTCATGTGCCACTAAAATGTAAGACAGGTCCAGCGTCATCTTTTCCTTCATTCATTAGACAAGTGTAAATAGAACAGTAAACAAAAGAGTTATAAAGTGTCTGCTCTCATGGAGCTCAAATTCTAATGGAGGGAGACAGCCAACAAGCAAGCATCAAATGGTTATAAGTACTATGAAGAAAAATAGGGCAGGAGAAAGGGCTGGTGGCTGATGGGGGGAGTTGGGTAAAGATTCTCTAAGGAGGTGACAATTAAGGAGAGGCTTAAATGAAATGAGGGCAAGAGCCATGTGGATATATTGGAAAGAAGTGTTCTAGACAGAGAAAACAACAAATGCAAAGGCCTTGAGGCAGGCATTTCCTTGACCTGTTCTAAGAACACCAAAGAGGCCTCTGTGGCTGGAACGGACTGAGAGGTAGGCCATGTGATCAGAGGTGTGGGAGGCCAGATCATCTAACCCAGGCCACAGTAAGGACTTTGGTATTGCTTCTGAGTGAGGTGAGGAGCCACAGAAGGCACTAAGCAAAGGAGTGACATGCTTTCTTGTTTACCTTTCCAGGGACTTTTGATGTTGAGTGCCTCACAACTGATCACTACACAGGTGGCATGAAGCAAAATTACACTGTGAACCAATGCAGGCAGTTGTCCAAGAATCCAAACTTATACCTAGGCGAGAGGACCTATTACATCGCAGCAGTAGAGGTGGAATGGGATTATTCTCCAAGTAGGGAATGGGAAAAGGAGCTGCATCATTTACAAGAGCAAAAGTAATTCTCCAGATTTTGATTTCTATTTTTTTTTTTTTAGTTTCTCTTTCAGAGAAATAAGAATTATGCTAAATTGCAGTAAAACAGTTATATTAAACAATAACAACAAAATGTTTCCTAGGAATCCTTTCATTAATTTCAGCTTCTTTCAATTTTTCACAAGAAAATTTCCATTTATCTCATTTGATTCTTTGTAGTCACTCACCTTACTTTTATTTCTATTGGACTGTCTTCTCACATTCATGTGCCCTTCTCTTGTCACTGATTTTCAAACTTAAACCAAAATCGATGCCTAAATTCAGAGCTAAATTATTATTTCCTTTACCAATAATTTGCTGTTTATCTTATCTTTCCTCTAAAGATTTCATTATTAATCTAGTAATCAGTTATTTCACACTTTTAAAACTATTATGCATGGAAGAATATTTTAAATTCTTGAGGGTAGTGTAGCAGATATGGTATCTGCCCTTTAAGAACTTACAGGAAAATATGGGCCAATATCACCAATAACAAATACATTATGAAAATATAAAAATAAGTTCAGTGTGAGTTAAAGATGGTGATTGGAGCTTCATAAATATTTCATTTTGAGCAACATCACTTCCACTTCTAGTCAGCCCTTTTGTACTTTTCCAAGCACTTTCTCTCTATCATCTCACATGTTATGCACTAACTTTGTGGATATGATTTGAGAGACTGGGATGGGCATGAGTTCACATCTGGAGTACGCAACATGACTGGCAACCTGTAGCTAAGTAATTGTTAGTTGGTTAGTTTGACTGATGGTGAGTATGATTTGCAGTTGTAATAGAGTAAAAGGTAATTTCGGTGATTGGAGCAAAACAGTCTAAAGGCTATAGGAGCCATTAGGAGTCAATAAAAAATTTAGGTAAAAGGAACATTTAGAAAAACATGGCCATTTCAGTTCCTGTAAACCAGAAATACTGCAGTAATGAGAGAACATTTCATTGGTGAAATCTGAACCAATAAAATTTTAGTTATAAAGAAACCTTAGATGATCTCATCTAATACCTTGTTTTAGAGACGAAGAAACTGAGTCTCTAATAGGCAATGACTAGCTGGAGTTCATTTTAGCTAGTGTCAGAGTCAGGGCCGGGACTCAGATGGCTCCACTTCTAGCTAGATGAACTTTCTACCACACCTGTCTGTTTTTAAAGGCTTATTCTTTCTTTCTGGAATGGAAGACTGATATTAACAACTAGTATAATTACTTAAATAAAAACTATGTTTATTCGATATTGAAAATTTAAAGTCAACTTCCACTCATTAAGACAAATACTAATATTAGTTGTACATGTATGTTTTTTTTTAAGTGTTTCAAATGTGTTTTTCGATAAGGAAGAATTTTTCATAGGCTCAAAGTACAAGAAAGTTGTGTATCTGCAATACACTGATAGCATGTTCCAAGTTCCAGTGGAGAGAAAAGCTGAAGAAGAACATCTGGGAATTCTAGGTACTCTAACAACTCCAATTCATCAGATGTGGGTTAGTGATACACTGCCACGTGCAGTGACAGTCCATGTTTATGAGTTTAATTTTCTTGGTTCATATATCAAAGTTATTCAGTTCAAAATAAAAAAGAGGAGAATTCTTCTAGTTGCTAGATGATATGCTGCCTGAGTAATGAGTCATTTAATAAAGCCAATTAGATCTTCAAAAAATAAAAATAATAGTTACTCAATAAAAACCAGAAACCTATATTTACTAAAGAATAGGGCATAATAAAATATTACTTGTTTCTGTTAGAAACAATGTATTATTCTATAAACCAATGAAATTGGAAATGTTTGGTGTTTTATCAAACTGATACCTGTACTTTTGGTGAAATTCCAGAAATTCTTAACCAAAATTTCCCTGTTATTCCACCCTTCCAAAATAAATCATAGATATTTACTTTTAAAATTAAGATGTAAATGATTAACTCCAAGAAAAAGAGTACTTACAAGGAAATAAGGAAAGAAAAAAGTGTTACCTTGCACAAAGCTGGAGGAAAGTTGCCTATAATTTTTCAGGAATCATTTTAAGACAGAATGTCTAAGAATATGAGCAACACTGGCCTGGAGAATTTTCTTAAAAATCGTCAAGTGCAGGGGACACCAGTCCCAAGGCCACTGTTTCCAATAGTAGAGTTCCCTGCGGCTTGGTTATCCTCACCCCAAGGAGTAAGACACCCAAGGCAGCAGGCATTGCTACTGGGTCACAGTAATTCTCCCAAACAGGAGACAAGCTAAGGTTGGCTGGAGGGTGGAAACAAGAAGGTAATAGCCCCACCCACTCTTTCAAATGCAGGATTGCCATTTCTTCACACGCCTGAAGGCCTGGAAGTCCAAATGTTGAGCAATGAGAGAGCAAGTGCTACATCTTGACTCCAGGCCAGAGATGGAGTACAGCTAACTCACCATGATTAGACCATTATACTGCAGGGGACTTTCAGGCTAAAACCTCCATAGGGCTCTAGATAAGAGATGTACCATCTGTAAAAGCAGCCATTACTAGTGTTTTTATTCTGAATCCTCTGGGAACAGGTATAAATTTAAGAGTATAACAGCATGAAGCCACAGGAGTAGAGAGAAAACCTCCCCCAGACTCCTCCTGCCCTTAATACTAAAAACATTACCTGATCTTTGTTTTCATTACTGAGTTAGAACTTCCAATCTGACACAATATAAGCCACTCTTCCT
>NW_006494613.1:136887-147709 GCF_000325575.1 Pteropus alecto | reverse complement strand
GCGCTGTCGGCCCTTTGGCCGCAGAGTCCCGCCCCTTACCATTTGCTCTTGTTCTTCCTTCTGCTTGCAGTGTCTTATTTCTCTACCTTTTGGCTTTCAGGAGACATGCCTTAAATTTTTTCTAAATTACATAAATAATCGGAGAACATATTTTTGAAAGAAATAATAGGCAATCAAATAAAGTGCAAAGTACCAGCGTCTCTCTCCTAGTGATCCCTACCATGAAGAGTTTGGTGTATATCCTTCTAGATGATTTTGGGCGGGGCGGGCTGGAGGGGTATGTGTGTGTGTGTGTGTGTGTGTGTGTGTGTGTTCAATAGACTTTATACTTTTTTTCACAAATGACGGTCATCAGTGAGCTGTTCCAAATGAGCTTTTTTTGAGGAAGTGAAGGAGGTGGTTAAGAGGGGACACAGGGAGGTGTGTCTGAATGTGTGTATGATGACAGCATATATCAAAAAACCTACAGGAGAACTATAAGAAAAATCTCTGATGGTACTGGACATCTACAAATAGTCAGGTTTGAGTCAGCGGAGATGATCTCTCCACACACAGCTAGAACACAACACAGGCAGCAAACACTGCACTGCATGTGGCTGAACGTTTCTGTCCCAGGATCCAAAAGCAGCATCCTAAAGGCGGAGGTTGCCACTTGAAATTTTAAATCCTTGGTATCTAGTCCAACATCTGGTATGTACTAGGAATTCAATAAATATTTAACACAGAATTAAATATTTATTGAAATAGATTAACTCTGAAAAATTAGATTAAAAGCTGAAATATATTAAATACATGAGTGTATTTTATTTAATAAAAATTATGTTTTTCATCTGTTAGTTGTAAAGTTGGCTTCTAGAAAGGACAATTTCTCTGTAATTTAGTAGTGCACAAATATATCAAGTGTGAAAAAATAAATTATAAAGTTTCTCTTGTCAATTTATGGGTATATAAATGAAAAGCCCTGCCCTCATAACCCTCATATTTTTCCAAAGGTGATAAATAACATATATAATATTAAGCTGTAAAAAGTGTTATGAAAAAAATTAAGGCCGTTGAGAGAGAATTAGGTATCAATGGTGCTATTTTAGGTAGGATGGTCAAGAGGACTTCTATGTCTTTCTCTGTCTTAATGAGCCACAGGAAGTCATGGAGGAAGAGCACTGTAGGTCCCGAGATTTGAGTGTATCTGAGGAACAGCAAGGAGGCCAGAGCAGAGCAAACAGGGGAAAAAATGTGAAGAGATGAGATTCAGGCAGGGTAAGAGGTCAGATGCAGTAAGAAGGAGGGGACTTCAGAATCCATGGTTAGGATCTTAGATTTTATTCTAAAAACCCATGTGAAGGTTTGAGCTGAAGAGGGATAATTCGATGAACACTTTTTAAAAGTTGTTTCTGGCTGGTGTATGAATAAGTGTCTGTAGGGCACAGGAAGAATCAAGGATCATTTAGGGGACTACTGTAATAATCTGGGTAAAAAAAAAATAACAAGACTTGGGCCAGGATAGAAACAGCTGAAAAGGTAAGTTGTCATGTTCTGGTTCTAGTTGAAATGTGGTACTAAAAAGACCTGCTGAAAGATTGGACATTAGAAAATGTTAGGGAAGGTAGAGGAGTCAAGACAGCACCAAGGTTTCAGGCTTTGAGCATTTGTGACAGAGCAGGTTGGTGTAGGGCACAGAGAAAAGAAGGAAATGTCATTTTTCAGCTTACGAAAATAATATGTTCAGTTGGTGAATCTATGCTTTATTCTCAGTAAAATGTTCTGCTTAGAAAAAGGGTGAGGACACAGAGGTGGGTAAGATGGAAGGCTTGTGGAAAAAGGAAAAAGTCTAACACATCCCTTGAGACTATGTCCTACTTGATACCCTAATAAAGGTTTGTCAGACTCTGTCTAATTAAAGTCTGACAGCAGGAATATATAATGGTGAGTTCTATATAAATGAAATGGACAGTGAGTGGCCACGGCTGAAAGTCAAGTTATTGTGAGCAGCTGTATTATTGAACTAACAGGGGTTCATTTTGCCTGTGTTCATCAAAGCCCAACAAGACATGAACAGGAGTTGCGGCAAAGAAAGTAAATGTTTTTTAAAAAAATGGTGCCAAGACCGAAGACACAGTAGAGCTAGCGCTCAAATAACTGGCTCCCAATGGCCTCTAGGAGATAGCTTACATAGGGGAAAACTCATAAGTCATGGCAGCTAAGGTATTTGTGGTTTTGGGCTCAGCTCTACTGATTGGTTGGGGCTAGGGTGGGAGGCAGTTGATCATTGCATCAGGTCCTGATGTCAGTCATGGATCTAGCTTTGAGGGGACATGATCATTGGGGGTGTTCCACCTTCATGGGTCTGGAGCCGAAACACAAATGAGATCAAGATCTTATCTTTAGTTTGACCCAAACTGTTTCTGTGGTCAAGAGGCCTGAGACTTTGTTCCTAAGACTATCTGATGCTGACCTAAGTGCTTAATGATTACAAGAGTGGTTGTGCAGTATGTGAAAAGGTGGAAGGATGAGGAAAAAAAAAGAAGCAAATGAGTCATGATGCTAGTAGACTAGACAAGGCCAGTTTGACTAGAGAATGGGAATAAGCCATTTTAAAGGAGTGAAGTTTTTGCATGGTTACAATTGTATTGGAAGCCCTGAGGTGACTGGAAGCAGAGATCAGGCTGGAGAAGAGCCCAGTGCAAACAGAAGAGAGTAAAAGATCTTTGCAAGACAGGAGGGTAGAGCAACTGGCCATCTTCAAAGTGTCAAGGTCCAGGGTGTGGTCCTGTATCTGACAGTGTCGTGACAAAGCAGTATATGTTATGACAGAATGAGATAGACAGGAGGTTGTTGTGACAGGTCAGCGACGCACAAGATCAAGGTCTATGTCTCTTCACCAGGAATCATGAAATCACTGAAGATACAGGTGAAAAAGGAGAAATGGAAGGCAATGGTGAAGCTGGGGGAATTACACAGAGTAGTCTAGATACAGACACAGAAAGGACTGTGGGAAAGGTGCTAGCTCTGGGGAAAATCACTTGACAGTTGAAAAGGAAAATGTATATTAGAGAAACATTCTTCAAACTAAGAAAAGATCTGTTGTAAAATTTCTACAAATTGTGATATTGGAATTTCACAATTCCAATTCCAATGTGGTGTCATTGCATGTGTGTCATGGCTAGTTAATTCATAACTGACAAAGAAGATATAAAAGTATGTCTTACAGTCTGTCTTAAAGGTAAATTCCTGAAAACAATTTTGAGTACACTACTTTTTAAAACTAATTATCCCGACATTTCCAGTTTCTGGGTCACTGGTTATCAAGACTTAGGATATATGTGTCCAATATATACCAAATATAACCAGATACATCAACATTTGATTAATTTAGGTGAAACTCGCACTTACATATGGAAAATCCCGGAAAGATCTGGAGCTGGAAACGAGGATTCTGCTTGTATTCCATGGGCTTACTATTCGACTGTGGACCAAGTTAAGGTATACTTTAAATCATTTTTGTTTTTTGAAAATTCTCAAAATAAACACATAATTGAAGGAAGATGAAGATATAGTTTTTCTGTGGTCTAATTCTGTGGTAAAATCCTAGGAGAGTAAGCTACTCTGTAATTCACTTTGGTTTCATTTTTTTGGGTTTGTTTGTTTTTAAGGATGCAATTATAACTGTATCAACTCTATGACTGCCAATTATGGATAATACAGAATTAAATATTACTCAATACAGTATTTTATTTCCCTTTTGATATGAAAATACATTAAACTCAAGGAACTGAGATACATGATTTCAGAGCTCTGTTATTACATGATAATGAAAATGCTGACCTCACCAGTCTCGATAAGATTAAATATTTCAAGGCCAACAAAATGCTCAACTACAAATCAGAATGTATACCAAAATTCTTTTATTTATTTGTGTTTTATTTTAAATTTAAGTATAGTTGGTATACAACATTATATTAGTTATTTTAATTTCAGGTGTACAATAGTGATTTGATATTTTTATACCTTATGTCCCAAAATTCTTCTGTGGAATTAAACCTCTAGTCCAAATCTCTCTCCTGAGTTCCAGACTTGTCTATATACCTGAACATCTCCCCCATGTCCCACAGCACTGGAAACTCAGCAACTCTAAAATGGAAATTTAGATCTTCCTCTACCTCCTCCTATATTTCCTGTTATAATAAATAGCACTACAAGCATCAAGTCCGTTCAGTTGTTCAAGCTAGAATCCTGGATATGAAGTACTTAATGCTTTTCCCTAGGTCATCCAAGCAATTCAGCTACCTACATAGAGCTCAGTCTGTTTCTTCTCTCCATCTCCATATATCAGGTCCTTATAATTTGCCTCAACTATTGCAGTGGCTTCACAATCTCCAGGCTCTTCTCCTTCTAAGCCTTCTTTCACTTTACCACCAGAATGACTAATCTAAATTGGAAATATGCCTCCATTCCATGTTTAATTTTTCAATGGCTACATATGACCCACAAGACAAAATCTAATATTCCTGAACATGATGAAACTCAAAGGCCTTTCAAGACCTCATCTTCCACTATTGATGTCCACCCAAACCAAACTTTTTTTAGATTTTAGTCAACCGTGGTCTTCCTCCTCTGTGTTCAGTAGCACAGTACATACCTCCATGGCAACAAGTGGTTCATTTCTTCTATTCCTCTATTTTTCTTACTAGACTGAGCTCCTGGAGGGCAGGGGCTTTGTTTGATTAAGCAATAGATTTTCATTAACTGGCATAGTGCTTGGCTTATAGAATAGGCAAATCAACACTGTTTATTTGGGGTCCTTTTACACTGCTGCTTATTAGCTGAGCCAAATTTGGCCTCTGTAAACATTTCTGTTCCTTCAGTATCACTAACATAACTAACCTACGCCTCATCACTGCTCCAATTTAACAACTTCAAGTGGAAAGTATATTGATTTGACAGTACCAAAATGGGCAAAGTCTACTACCTAAATCAGGCCTGCCTAAATTCCTGAGTTCATGGGCAATAAAGTCCCAGTTCTCTGAAATCCTGACTTATAGCACAAGGATGACTGAAGTTTTTGGTTGTTTTCAGGATCTCTATAGTGGATTAATTGGCCCACTGATCGTTTGTCGAAGACATTATATGAAAGTATTTAATCCCATTAAAAAACTGGAATTTTTCCTTCTGTTTTTCGTTTTTGATGAGAATGAATCTTGGTACTTGGATGAAAACATCAAAACATACTCTGATCATCCTGAGAAAGTAAACAAAGACAATGATGAATTCATAGAAAGCAATAAAATGCATGGTACGGTATATTATTCTACAACCTATTTTTTCCCTTTTATTCTTTCAAATAAAATTAGACTGTTTCTTTTACAGCAAACTGCCTCACTTTGTATGTGAGGTAGAATTCTGTTCTAAGCCAAAAGGGGACTATATTTGAAATCATCTATTAACTTCTCTCCAAATTCCAAAGTCTCATTCCCTTTTAAATAAACTCAAAATTAGGATTAAGGCTTTTGGTGCTAAGTATTTAGAAAAGCAGTGTGACAGTGACCTTAAAGTATCCATTTCCTCCATCTCTAGTGAAAAAAGTTCTATTACCTCAAAAAAAAAAAAAATCCTATTCATGAACCTAATCGTCACATTTTATGTGAAATAGCTGTTGGTTTAAAATATCCTGAAAGATAATATAAAAGCCATGTATTTTCCCCAGCTATTAATGGAAGAATGTTTGGGAACCTACAAGGCCTCATAATGCATGCAGGAGATGAAGTCAACTGGTATCTGATGGGAATGGGCAATGAAATAGACTTGCACTCAGTACATTTCCACGGCCACAGCTTCCAATACAAGGTAAGAACCATCCATGGTCGTTATTCTTGCTCTATTTGAAAATGTTTTAATACAAATGAAGAAAATATTTCCTCAGAGAGACTTATGAAAAGTTGAAAGTTTCAAGAGACAACTAAATTATTTTCTAAGAGTGTGGCACATTGCAATCTCAATTACAATTGCCAACCATTGTTACACCTGGGCTCTTCCTGAGATTTGCAGTTTCTACTGGATTTTCATGGAGTTTTGCTCACATATTCCTGGACATTTGAATGGAACCGTTAGCAGAGAGGGTAGGAATGTTCACATAATGATGAACCAGAGAGTAGGGATAAGACTTTATTATATGCTTTGCCTATTCTAAGTTCTGGATCTTAAACGGTCCAAAGTGAACAAGATCATCAGTTTGGTGTCAAGCGACTGATTGGTCCCTAGATCTCAAACCTACTTCTACTTCTCAGCCAGTGTTAATTTCAGCAAGAGTCATTAGCTCTTTTGGAAATGCTTTTTTTCTTACCTTTGAGTTAATGTAGAAAATTCAAAAGCTACCCAAAAGCACACTGCAGAAAGGCCATTTTATTATCTGTATTTTGGTTTACATAGATGTTCTATTCTTAGTGGGCTTTCAATTCTCTCTCTACAGAAATACCCACCAATTACTTTGTGCTGAGACTCTACCTGAACTGCTCCTAGTTTTGACTTTTCCATCAGTCTCCTTTTCTGCTCCCTCATTACCCTACCTGCCCCCAAAGTTTCAAAGACAAGCTAATCCAGAATAGGTTTAGCAAAAGTAAGATTAGGGCTGAAATGATAAAAAGGCAAGAGTAAAAGGTTAACAGGCAGTCCTGATTGATGGATTAACTCTTAACACACCTTTCCCTCACACTCACCTGGTGGTGGTCCATAGTGCCAAAGGTTTAGCAGGAATACAAGCAGCCCGTATCTCACTGTTTATATTAAACATAGAAATATGCAGGGTCTCATTTTTTAAACAGATTTATCTCATGTTTCTAATATCCCTGAGCTGGCCAATTTAAGATTATTTAAATGAATCCTCACATATAATAAACATTACATAATATTTGTTGTTTTTCTAATTAAGCACAGGGGCATTTATAGTTCCGATGTCTTTGACATTTTCCCCGGGACATACCAAACCCTAGAAATGTTTCCAAGAACACCTGGAATCTGGTTACTCCACTGCCATGTGACTGACCACATTCATGCTGGAATGGAAACTACTTACACGGTTCTACCAAATGAAGGTGAATATCAAGTTAGTGATTCTAGAAGTCTATGTCACAAATATAATTAAGATGTACTACTCTGTCTAAATACTTCCCCCAATATGAAGCATTTGTGAATTTGCTGCCCTTTCTTCCTTCTTCACCTCTTAACAGGATTTTTTTTTTTTTTTTTTTACTGCTAAATGGCGTGGGATACTGCTTTTTCTAATAGTTCTGAAAAAAGCACCAAATATTCCCTAAGCTAGTACAAGTTGACACCAATTTGATGTTAACTTGTACTAAAACTGATTATACTTAAAACTGATATGAGAGCGGTTATTTATGAAGAAACTAACTATGGCTTACAGACACATTTAGAATTTAATTTCTTTTTTAAAACATTAACTTCTCTTCTAGGTAGTGCCTGGTACACAAAAAGCACCCCCTCCCCCAAAATACCCCAAATAATCACTATAATTTCAAATATGCAATCAGGCAGAATGGTGTCTTTCTTTCCCCTGAAGGTCAGTGGGTGGCAGGTATTCTTGATTACTGTTTGTGAAAGATTGTCTTAGTCCATTTGGGCTGCTATAACAAAATACCAGAATAGGTAACTTATAACGGACAGAAATTTGTTTTCACCGTTCTGGAGGCTATTAGTCCAGGATCAGGGTGCCAGCATGGTCCAGTGAGGGCCCTTTCCTGAGCTGCAGACTTCTTATTGTACCCTCATGTGGCAGAAGGGTCAAGCTAGCTCTCTTTTATAAGGGGACAAATCTCATTTCTGAGGGTTCCATCCTCATGACCTATTCACTTCCCAAAGGCCCCACCTCCTAACACCATCATCTTGGACATCAGGTTTTCAACATGTGAATGGAGTGGAGGACACAAACATTCAGACCACAGCAAAGATCCAGAAAAAAAATAGAATCCAAATTTCCTGCTCTGTCCCCAACCCAGTAGTAACACTCCCTCCCATGTAGGCATGAGCATGCACGCATGCGCGTGCGCACACACACACATGCACAATACAGGAAAACAAAGAGCCCCTTTGTGGATAAACACTAATGCAATGTATTGTATGAAGACTGAAATTCCTGCTCTATAGTTGCGGGCTTTGGTCTTTCCTGGGTCTTCTGAGTTCAGAATTGTTGGAATTGGCAATGGCAAACCCAACAGAGGGATATTATGTAGAGAAAACAACGTGTTTTCTCTCCTAAAAATAGGCATAAAAGGGAACATATAAATGGTAAAAAATATAGAATTAAATATATTTCAAAAATTAAAAATCACTGAAAAATCAACCATTAGTAAAAATGTAATGTTTTAATTTCTCCTGGGTTTTACATAAACACCTTGTAACATGAAAAACTACTTCCATTAAAACACTTTATTACAGAGAGTGGTACGGAGAGCACCAGAACACCAAAGACTTGAACAGGCAAATAAACCACTCGGTGTAATGCCAATAACTGATGAACTAGGTAAAGACTTGAAAATGAGAAAGAAAACTTTAAATAGTTTTTAAAGAACATTAGCACACATGCTTACCATACAAAAGGATGGCTCTGCTCAGAAAAATAACCAAAAGCAATGGAACAGTGAGATAGGAAATTAATGTATGCAAATGACTGGCATACATGAATGAGGATCCTGCTACAGGCTAATTCTATACAGACAGACAATAAAAAGATTACTCTAGTATAATGAGCTTGGAAGGAGAAGAGATGACTGCTTGCTTGGTTAAGAAAGGGGCGACTTTTTAAAAAGCTATAGAGAAAATTATAAAATAGCAAATGAGAAGGGAAAAAAGATTAAAGAGAAATTTGGTATTTACAAGAGAAAAGGTATTGTGTGGGACTGAAAGAAGCAGTAATCAATAAAAAAGATAGTTTAAATTATAGAGAAAAATGGGGAGCCACATTTATCAGTCTGAATTGTCTTTAAATAAATGTTTGATAGTTTGAGGCAAGTCTATATTAATTCTGAACCTTAGAAAAATTAGAGGGAAATTTTTCAATATTATGCACCAAGAGACAATATTCTCTACCAAAAAAAAAAAATCATTAGAAAAAATATGGATATCCTGTCATACTCAATGAAATGCTTCATTTCTACTACTAGAAGAAGCATATTAAAGAATTCCTATGACAAATATAAAAGGTGCTTTTTTTATACTGTGACATTTTTACAAGTCAGGTAATCTTTTGGCGCAGTCTATAGAAATAAAGCTTAATTACCTTTAAGTTCCTTATAGTCAGAAACTGTATATTCTGTATTTCTAGTAAGTACCCAAATCCAGTTGGTAAATACCTAATCACATATTAATTCAGTGAAAAGGAATTTTTAAAACTTTTTTATAATGTCAGACAGAAAAATTGCAAGAGCAGTACAAAAAAACATGCAAAAACTCATACCCTTCACACAGATCCCCCAAATGTTAACACACTGCACAGCCAAATTTGCTCTCATTTTTTATATCTCCCTCTCTCTCTGAACACACACACTATATATTGTAAATATACATACTTATATTTCTTAAAAATAAGAAGTCTTATATATAAACACAGCATACCTATCAAAATCAGAAAAATAAAAATGCTTCGATACTATAAATCCTTTTTAAATTTCATCAATTATTCTAATCATGTCCTTCATAGAAAAAAAATCCCGCTCAGGCATTGTATCCAGCTGGAATGTCTTCTTAGTCACCTTTAGTCTGGAATAGTTCCTCAGTCTTTGTCTCTCACAACTTTGATATTTTTAAAGATTATAGGGCAGTCACTTTGTGGAATGTCCTTCAGTTTGGGTTTGCCTAATGTTTCCTCTTGATTAGATTCAGGTTATGAATTTTTTGGCAAGACTTACAGGAGTGATATTGTTTTTCTCGGTATACATGTCAAGAGGCACAAGATGCCGATTTGTTCCCTTTCTGGTCACGTTAACTTTGAGCATCTGATTAAAGAGATGTCTGCCAGATTTCTCCACTGCAGAGTTAGCTATTTTTCCCTTATAATTTATAAAGATATTGTGGAGAGGAAAGTAACTTTTCTTTAAATAAAGCAGTACTTGAATGAGAGATGTTTTTAAACATACAAAAAACAGAAACATATAAATGAATCAAGAATTAAAATAAGATTTTAAAAATTAGAATACATTTAAAGCATCATTTATGTATTTTTTAAAATCATATGATATATAGCATTTTTAATAATGATCTTAAAATTTCTTTTTCTATAGAGACCAAGTCTGGCTGAAAGAAATAAATTGGTGATAAGTGAAAAAAAAGATTCGTAACAATGTATGTGAAAGTGTTGACTAGAATGTTTACTTTGGAATGGCTATAAGCATTACAAAAAAGATTAAAAACATACACTTCTGTGCATTTGTGGGAAAACTGTATTACATTGTTTCATATGAAAAGATCAATGGACTGTATTATGACATGTGACTGACTCTAATATACTAGGTAACAGAATTGGTTCATATAGACCATTCATATCACCACCATTGGGCCTTTACAAAACTGCATTTAAAAAAAAAAATCTATGATGAGATGTTGTCCTGGATGGTTCTCAAAAGATCTCTATTGATTCATTGAAATGTTTCTAACCATCGGCTTCCCCATCAATCCCTCTAACATGCTGCTAACATCATTTCCAATGAACCAGTGGACTTAGGGGAACAGGGGTATGATAAGTAAAATTAAAAAATAAAATATAATAAAATAAAGTAATAAATAAATAAATGAAAATTAAATTTAAAAATAAAATAAA
>NW_006494613.1:113458-136792 GCF_000325575.1 Pteropus alecto | reverse complement strand
AAAATATAATAAAATAAAGTAATAAATAAATAAATGAAAATTAAAATTAAAAATAAAATAAATATTAAAAATAAAATAAATACTAAAAATAAAATAAATACTAAAAATAAAATAAAAAGATTCTAATCTGAGTTTTGTGACTCCTTGAAAGAATGGTCGAAAGGACGTGAATCTGGAACTGGAGAAAGGCAGAGTTGAGAAACAATGCCATCAGGAGAAAAGTTTCCAAACACACTTGTGGCATTTTTACTCAGCCTTAACTGAAATCAAAGTAATGTAGGGAGGAGGCGTGAGAAGTAAATGTTAAATCAAGCTATACTCAGAGCTCAATGTGCTGCTGCCAGACCATGGGAACCTACAAAACAGAGGAAAATTGCTGTTGGGATTACTAACAAACCATTTACTCACACCTAAGGGAAAATAAGTCATTAAGTCATACTCTACACAAAATAAACCCAATCATTCATTTCCTATGGCTATACTCATGGGGAACCTATGAAACAAAGGCTAGGAATTGCTAGCATGCTTTTAATGCTATATACCCATGCCTTTCACACTACATATCCTTGTCTTTCACACTGTAGGAAAATTAGATAAACAAGTCTTTAAACTAAAATTCACAGAAACCAAGAATGATATATACTTTGAATTCCCCAAACACTCAAGGTCTTGGTCTGGGTCTTTCTTTGTCTTTCTGGTCTCACCCAACCCGCATTGCTTCTGTCCATCCCTCTCAGTCTCTCTAACTCTTTGCCTCTGAGAGGAGATCACACTCTGTCTTTGGAGCATTACTTCTTCTCTAATAAACTTTCCATTTGTCTCTAATTCTGGCGTGCACTTGAATCTTTTCCTGTGCTCAGTCAAGAACCTCTCTCTTGGTGCAGGACTTGAGCCCTCACTTGATGCACCCCATCCTGCATCAAAAGTGCAGGATTAATATGCTGAAAACAAAGTTGTTTAATAAGAGGTTAAGAAAGTACACACAGCTGTGAATACAATAATATATTCCTTTATTTTCAAATATACTCTAGCTAAAAGAGCACGAGTATACATCAACAAAAAAATGGAAAAAAGGCTTTGGCTGAAAAACATGCATTCAACAAATCATTTTAACAGCCAAGACAAGAAGAAAGTTAACTTTGTAAACTTCTACTTCATTTGATTCAGAAAGAAAGAGCATGAGTTTTAAAAGGAACAAGAAAATAAAAGTCTGAAATCTTACTATGGCAAAACATTAACATCTTTCTCAAAGAAAACTGTTTTAAAAAGTGACCCAATAGGAAAATCTGGAAAAATCAATAAAATTAAATCCTGGATCACTTGGAGTGACATTCTTTCAAGCATACTTGTGAAATGTTTGTGTTCTTGGGATGAAAAAGATTTTCATGTTTGCAACAACAGTAAATTGATGTTCCATGGAATAAAAGTCAATCTCTACTTTTAAAAAATATATGCCTTCTTTGAGGAAATTCTTATGCCTTATAGTTTTACATTCTGGACAATTAAATGGATTCAGATCATAAATTATGAAATACCACTACATGATAAGGCAAGCAGCCTTAAAGCATTTCTAATACACATTCAATATGAAAGTTTTTTATTTACATTTTCCCTGGCATTCGGTTTTTTAAAATTCATATGCCATTGTGGTGTTTTTCAAATGATACCTTCAAGTTAATGATTTCTTTCGACTGCAGTAAAGAAGATAGGGCAAGAAAAATGCTGCAGTGCCATCTTCTGGAAGGACATTCAAGAAATCCCTTAGTTCTAGTTCCACAGCAACAATTGACAATGTTTCTGTTTGTAGAAAAGAACATCTGAGTTAGAAGTGACAATCTCTCTTTCATCCAATTCTCTTATCACTCAACCAATTAGAAGCTAGTTCAGGTAAAAAAAACTATAAAAGAAAAAGAAAACAATCTCTTAAATCCATAGAATACTTCATGGTTTTACTTCTTATTTATTCTTTCTAGAATTCTTTGAAGTTTCCTTTATATTAGTGCCAGGCAATTAAATTAGTGCCAGGAATTACTATTTTATTGTTGGATTATCTCATTATTTTTTAATAAATTTCTGTTATCCTCTAAAAAAATACAATCATTTAAATACTGTTTTTAATGTTACAACTCTCCTGCAGCTAATTATAAAGACTGTTTGCTAAAACAGGAAATACTATTAATTGTTGGATGAAATTTTCCTAAATCAGTTCTTCTCTATTATAACATTTTCATGTTATTAATAAGCACAAATCTGTTTTCATGACCACTTATCTTTTTTTTCCCTCAAAGTGCAAAATAATGTGCTCTGGTGAACATTTTAAATATTAAGGAATTTAGTAAACATATTTGTAAAGATAACTATGCAATTTTATGGTTCTATTGCTTCTTGATACAGATACGCTGCTCTTTTAAGAACGATGTTCCCAACAAATATATTTCAATGACACTTTCTGTGTGATCCTTGCATACCTACCACTTACTCTATTTGCCGAGTGACTGATAAGTCATCTGTCCAATATTCAGCAACTTAAATCACTCTTTACACAAAGGAATAACATGTCCTTTTGCTAAAAACTTAATGAATGGAGCAATGTATTAAGATCCCCAGCTCTGTAGTCAGACTTTTCTACCTACTCTCTGGTGACTTTAAGAAAGTCATTTAGCCTCCTGAGTCCTAGTTTCTCCATCTATGTAGTGGTACCATCTGCTAGCTTTCAGAGTCCTTTGAGAATTAAAATACAATGATGCACATCTGACATATAATAGAACCTTAATAATAACTACTAACTAGTTTGCAAAACTCATGTGAAAAACAAATTATCAATGGTTTCCTATCAAACTAGTTTATTTAGCCTAAATATGGAGCCTATAATTAGTATCCTAGATCCAAAAAACTGAGTTGAAGGGCCAGTGCAGAGTAGCTACAGAGCCAACAAAAATCTTGCCACTGTCCAGTTCTCCTCTTCCGCCAACTAGTGAGGGGCTAATACAGGTTAATAATTCCAAGAATGAGATCAATTTCTTAAACCTTAGAGTACTTTAAATCCTCTAGCATGCCTAGAAAATAATCAAATACTAAAAATAGTTGTTTCTGGCTGGTGGGATTGTAAATGACTTTTTAAACTTTATTTTTGTAATTTACTACACATATGAGAATTTTAAATAATAAGCACAGTGCATTATCACAAAAACAGTAACAAATATTTCCTCGAAACAAACAAGCCAATCACTAATCCCAGTTTCAATGGCTCTGAATTAGCGCAGTGGTTCTCAGCCAGGATGATTTTGCCCCCCAGGGAACATCTGGTAATGTCTGGAGATATTTCTGTTTGTCATACCTGAGACAGTACTATTTAGTGAGTAGAGGCCAGGGATGCTGCTCAACATCCTAAAATTTACAGGACATACACACACACACACACACACATGAATTATTTGGTCTAAAATATCAATATTGCCAAGGTTGAAAAACACTGCATTAGAGATAAGAAATCCAAGCTCCCGAGCATATTATTTAAGTCCCTGACCTCCATCTCCAACCCTACCATCTTGCAATTTTGCCTAACATTTTACTTAAGAGTCAACCCTGAATTCTCATTAGTCCCAGGAGATTAAAAAATTGGCTTGCTTCAGGTCACTCAGTTAAATATCAGACCTGGAACTCAGCCCCAATTCTCCAGACTCCAATGCTGGTCTCTTCCTGGTGTACTACAGTTGTCTACTGAAAGACCTCCCTTGAAAATGGACCTGAACTTATTCGGATTTTCCCTTCAAATCAATAAATAGTTACAGAATGCTTTCTATGGAGAGGTGTATTGCTGGTAAGGAGGATACGACATGAAAAATGACTAAAACATCAGCTCTAATAAAGGTAAATTACACACAGCAGTTAGTCCCATGAGCCATACACACGTGTGTGCACACACATAAACATATTCTGAAGATAATGGAAAATGGAATATTTGGAGGAATGATTATGGGTGAGTCAGGGGTAGAGAGTTTGTGGATATAAATCAGAAGAGGATGAAGAAAGAGTCTCTTGAGTAAGATGATGATGTTGCTGAGGTGTGAAGATGTGGGATATCTGGCACTGGAAAGTGATACACCAACACAAACGATCATTTCAAAATTATGTGACAAATGTGATGCAAGTGGGGCAGGACAATGAAATACCTGACACTTCTATCTTCTGAAAACCAAAAAATCACTAAGGGATATGGGTAGGATAAAAAGTTAGCATATGTTACCTCTTCTCAATAATAAATGTACAACTTTACTTAAACAAGGATTTTCTAAAAAACACCCTCCAATGGTCACTGGCGCTGCCTAACAGTTTAAAAATCAATTATCTCTGCTGGAAAATACAATTCCAACACTATCAATTTCTAATATTTTATGCATGCTGAAATCAATATAACCACACCCTTTGTCACATCAGGCCAACAATTAGTGATATTAACACACAAGAGTAGAGAACTTGATAACTATATATCTATGAAGATTTACTAATGATTATGAATTATAAAAATTCAAATCACTACCTAGGCCATAAAATACTACATGATTTAGAGACACAACTTAAATCCTTGTGAACCTTGTCACTCCTCAATACTTGCTTACAATTAAGATTAGTAATGACAATCTTAATTTTTCATATAAAGTGAATTAAGCACTTGAGATCACTAATACAAATGTAACTGTCTTAATGGCTATTCAAAAATTTTAAATACTGAGATTATGAATTTCTAAGACTGTGATAACTTGTTAAGTGTTTGAAAAGATTAATTTAAAAGCATCAACTGTGTAGCTAGAAGAGATAAATGAATATCAAATGTAATGGTGGGGGAAGCATATGAATGCTGAAAATAAGCTCTTCAGACAATTCTGCTAAGATCTTCTTCACCTCACTTAAGAATCACATGAAAAAACTAGAAAAAGCAAGGCTTCAGCAATTACGGAAACTGAAACTAAGATACAAATTTATAATGAAGCAAAAGAATCACTTACCTTTTAATGATGACAGGTAAAGTTGATATTTCTCTCCACCACATTTTACTCTCTGACAAAGTTCAGGGAGCAGTTTTTTCCACCACAAAATCTATCTTAGGAAAAAATGAAGAAATGTTAAGTTTGATGCATTTTACATTCAGATTTCCAACAAGAATACGATTGTGCAGGAAAGTGCAGGTCAAAAATACATCATTTTGGTCAAGGCATCAAACTTTGTTATAACAGAAGTTATATCAGTAGCTAGTCTTCTGCTTAAATTATAACATATAAGTTGGACTTGCAACTTGAAAATCTATGTACATATGTACATAGCTATTTTCAAGAAGACACATAGACATGTCCTGTACCATCTCTTAGGTGGCAAGAAGGAAAGAAAAGTACTAAAGTCTAAAATTCTAATTTCTAAAGTAAAGACCATATAGCCCAGAAAATATTTTTCCATCATACATTATAATTCCCAAATCTTCAGGTGATAGCCTACTTCATCTTCAAGAGACTTTTACTGAAGATGACATGCCATCACCATACATTTTAATAGCTTCTAACTGTACTAAAACCACATAATAAATTAAACAAACATGCTCACTTAACCTGCACAGCCCTGTGAGGTTGGACTGGCATAATTTGTCCCCATTTTGCGGATAAGGCAAGAAGACTATCAATTTTGATTAGCACTGATCAAGCCTAAAAAAACATAATCTGAAAAGCGTACCCGATTCTCTTCTTTCAGTTCGTGATTGGCATATGGAATGATCGCCTCCGGGCACCTCTCTAACAGTGTGTCTATGCACTGTTCATACTCTTTCAAACGTGTCCGACACAGAACCTGAACACTGAGGCCAGCAACAGTGTCTTCTGAGAGTGGTTCCAAGAATGGAACAATGGAAGCTATGTCAAATGAAGGACCACATATAAGCGACTATGAACAGAAAAGTGAAATATTATGGAATGAGGTATCCCAAAAAACTAAAGTACAACATATAGAATACAATTTTTTCAAAAGACTAAACCTCACGTGCAAAAAGAAAAAAACAGAAAAAGAAGAATGCAATTTTAGAGCACATGCATATGACATTTATTTAGTAAGTCTAAGTGGACTGAAATATTAAATAATATTTAAACCAAATTTAGTTTAAATAATAACAGTTTGATAGAAAGTAATCATTTTTAAAATAACATGATTTTATTTGCTTTGGATAGACTGCAAATTGAAATTGATGGAAATGCTTTAGGACTCTATCCTAAGGAAATAATCAACATTGTAATCAAAGATTTGCCCAATGATGTTCACCACAAGAGTATTTATAATATTGAAAAACCAGAAACGATCTAAATGTTAAACAAAAAGGATGAGTAAACAAATTATGGTACATTCATGTGATGGAATACTATACAGCCATCAAAATTGTTTTCAAAGGCTACTTACTGACAAAATACTTATGATGAAATGAGTGGAAAATCATGATCAGTTTTGTAAAATCCACATAGGTACATACATACATAGAAATGCCTTTGGAAGAGCAAAGAATTTGAAATAGAGATTAGCTCAATAAATGGGAGGACGAAACATACTTTTTGTGTTTTTCATATTTGCCTGTATTTTCCAAAGTTTCTATAATAAGCATGTACCATGTATGTAGCCAAAAATAAAAATTCTATGTTTAAGGAAATTAAAACAATTGTTAATATCCTAATAATTTGTATTAATACATTTGCCACACTCTGAATAACAGAGCAGGCACATTTCAGTATTCAGAATTGTAACCAATATTTTACTTTTAAGCATTTAAACTATAAACACAGTTGACTTTCAGCAAGTAAGATTTAAACTGCACATGTCCACTTAACGTGGATTTTTTTCATTTGATCCATGCAGTTCAAACCCGAATTGTGCAAGGGTCAGCTGGCGGCTGAGAACCCAGGTGTGCTGAGAGCCGACTTAATTTGCATGCGGATTTCTGATTCCGCAGGCAGTTGGTGCCTCTGACGCCCACGTTGTTCAAGGGTCAACTGTACTACTTTTGATTCTACCACCAAAATCATCTCTGCTTTCTCTTTCTTTTGGATAGAATGATGACATACTGATTTTTCTTCTGCCTGTATCCTTTTTGCTACAGCTTCGCAGGCTCACAGGAGGATATGGAATGTGAACTATCCATTTACAGTCGGCCTGATTATTTTATTCCAAATATCTACCAAAGAACGGCTAGGAGAATAAGGTTGGTCCCTTTCCTTCCTGCAAGTTTAATAATCATCTTCATCTGAATAATTTCCTGACAATAAGATAGCAAATATGAAATAAAGTGATAATCTGCCACTCATAGGGTCTCCCGACATGAAAGAAAACACAGATTATTTCTATAGTCAACCCTTGATTAATCAGGACAATGGTCTAAGTAGGAAGGAGCAAGGCACAGGGAACCCAAACCACGATTAAAATGAAACTAGTCAAAACTAGGCACAATATGGATTACTCATAAACCTTTTTAGTTTTATCCATATCATCAATAAGTTTAAAAATAAGAAATGACACACACATATATTACTGAATAAAAAAATGGTCCGAAGGTTACTGCAGGTCTTTAAAACACTCAATGCTGTCTATTTCTTTGCAGAGTGTTCCACTTTTTCTTTTCTATATTGGAAATGGACTCATCTCTACCCCGCAGCACGTGCACTATTTATTCCCTCTCTGATCTAGATCTCCAACCCCTGGCTGACTTTGCAGGGCTAGAATCCAGACTTCTCTTTCTTCTCTACCTATACAATCACAAGTGCGGCTCTCAGGCAAGGTGGTTGGCAAGGAGGTGGGTGGAGGGGACCATGACAATTTTGGCAAAGGGTAGGGCATTTACTAGTTACTGTATCACTTCAAATAACAGGTTTTTGACATGTAAATAATTTATAGATTGTTTTTAATTCTTTCACAAATACATTATTAAAGTGACGGAAGACAAGTGATACAGACTCATATCAAATGTATGTGGTGGTGGTAGGGTGGGGGTAAAGGGGAGGCATGCGATTTTGAAAAAACTCTCCAGGTGATTCTGAACCTATTACTCTAGGTGAGAATCAAATGAGATCTTGTTGTTTCTTGAGGGTTATTTTTTTCTTAATGATTAAGACTAATCTAGAAAAAATGTAATTAGGAAAATGATAGAAAAGTTTAGGCAGACCACATTTCTATCTTTTGACAGCAAAGATTTCAGGAAAAAACCTACTCTTTTAAAATATTTAAAAATGGATTTTAAAAGATCACTTAAATAATACTTTTTAAAGCGGTGATTTCAAATTTGCTTTGAAGCTTTATCAGGTAAGATTTAATAGCACTTATTACAATTATGATTTTAATATGTGCCGAGTACATATGTTTTGGGAGAGCAAGGCTCTGCCTGCACTGTCCAAGGCTGCACAACATATTTACAGCACATGCTCAAGGAATATTTGTGGAATGAACAAATCTCAGGCTCAGCAGCTTCTGTACCTTAAGGGCACTAGTGATAAGAACCAACAAGAATCTTCTCAGGCTTTCTAGGGGCTGTCTAAGCAGTATGATCTGTTGAGCTTCCCGCCCTGACCCCCATCCCCAATCTGACATTTTGGTTTCTATAAGCAATAACCACACTTACACCTGTTCTTAGGGTAAATCGAGAGGTACAAATTCAAAAACCTAACGAGGCCAAACAGATGGTGAAAATGCATGAAGGCAGCTGAGTACAGGAAATGGACACCAGACATTCTGTATCTGAACCAGGAAGACATCGCTATGAGAACTGCTGCCAGCAGGACAGCATGAGCACTGCTCAAGAAGGGGAGCCACTCATTGCCTCCAACCCACAGGTCTCTGGCAATGAGGGCCCAGGGTTACCAGTGCTGCTGAAATTTTCAAGAGAAATTTAAAACTCGGAATTTTTAATTTGAAATCTCAAATTTTTATATGTTGGCAGCTACACTAGGCAGAACACACAAAACAGACCGGGGGTTCTATTTGGTCCTTGGGCCACTAAACTACATTAAGAAAAATCACATCCACATCCAGTGCAGCCTGATCCACCAAATCAAATGTGGACTTTATTTCTCATTTCCAGTCAAAACACTGTCATGGTCAGAATTCCTACAGGATGACCTATATTCTCCAATCGACCTACTTATTTTTAAAAAAATCCTTTTCAGGAGCCAGATAAACTGGCTACTTTGACCTATTTCCTATAAAATAGACAGTAGTAGTTGGGTTAGACTAAAGGGCTAAAATCTATGAGTGAACACTAAAAAAACAAGAATCATGTCAATAAAAACAACACTGAACATTTTCCATACTTGCATTTCACAGCATTTTTAAGCACATCCTGAAAACTAGGCAAGACAGTCACGTGACTTGGTGATGCTCATTCATTTACTGGTAAAGAACCCAGGCTTCCTATAAGCAGTTTCAGGCAGAAGCAGAAATTCTCTCCAGAGCTTGTTGGTATGCCTAACTATGGATTTTGTCTCCCCAAATTATATACTCCAGATTAACAGGACACCTGAGGTCTTACCAAATTTATATCCTACATTAAATTGTAACGTGCACAGTCAGAAGAATAAGAAGCATTTTTATTTACCTGTAATTTGAAGAGATCTTCTGTATAATTTTTGTCAGCTAAAGAATCAGATGATATTAAGACATTAACCCAGGGATAGATTAAGCCATAATGACTACAGGCGTTTATCTAAAATGTAAAAGAAATATTTCATAAATAAAATACAACAAAACAACTAGTTCTTTATCCATTCCCAAAAGAGCTTGCAAGCAATAGATAATCTTCTGCCATGTCGCAGAATTAAGTATACACTTTCCTGGGAATGGTAAGAAAAGTCTTTAAGAATTTATTACCCTAGAAAAAGTTTCAGGCTTGCTGCTTCTCACTAAAGAAATCCACACTAAGTATTTCCTAATATTTTAAATTTTAAACTATCCAAAAAAGGCACTTTCTAGTAAAAAGAGCAATAGTGCTTTTAATCTAATTATACTCAAAAAAATTAATAGTAACACTATTAATTTTTAGTAACACTAAAAATTAATAGTAACGCTAAAAATTAATAGTAACACTATTAATTTTTATTTCTACTACTTTCCTTGAGAGGCAAAATCTCTTCTGTAAGTTCTCAAGATAATTCTAATTAAGCCCCACTTATTCAAGAAGCTGGTGACTTTTCCAGTGAACCCACACTAGCTGTGGCATCCATGAGAAAAAAATGAGCGGGGATGGGGAAGGGAGCAAGAAGGGTAAAAGCAGTTGTGAGGGTTGCCTCGTGGGCTACGGAACAGCTCTTGCGTGTGCAGCTGACAGGAAATGAGGGTCCAGTAAGGAAGTCTGTCTCCCACAAGCCTTCTGCAAGTCCTTGCCCATCAGGAGATCCGCAGATGTCTTTCTTGCAGTCTACTTCATGGCCATGTCCTGAGGGAGCACAGATCTGTTCTGGGGAAAGCCCCTTCAACCATTCTTTGGCTACTGAGGTACCACTGCAAGTAAGCAATATAGGAGCAGTACGGGTGTTCTTTAAAATATAAAATTATTTAAAATGTGGGCAACTTCATTCATGGACAAGTTTTAAGTGTATTTTTAACTCCTGCTTAAAAAAGATATCTGGTAATATAAATTCAGTTTGATTCAAAACCATTAAGAAGGTATATTATTGTAATATGTAATGCACAGGCTTAACTTAATGTATTATTCCACTATCTTACCAGATCCTCTGATGTTCGCAACGGTGTGGTGTCAGGGCACTGCCTCTTAGATAACCTCCAGATGTACTGTGATGTGAGCTTGAAAAGGAGTTCCTGCAGTAACACATCTGGGAGACATGCTACTAGCTGAGCTTCCCAAAAGTCCACCAAGAGCTGAGGAATTGTATCTTCATCCTTACCACAAAGCACCTTGAAAACAGTGAAACAAGCCCCCACACTCCAGATAAACACAATATTGATCATTTACAGCTGGTCTGAATAGCCCTCCATCATTTAATAATTTATCATTAGCATTAGTGCTATGGCAAAGCAAATTTAGACATTTTAATAGAAAACAGATTCTAGCTTGCATGAATGAAATTTTTCTGTATTCTTTTAATATAGATTGGTTATGTCTAAATCTGTTTTTTCAATAAACAAACAAAACCTCACTTTTCTTATTCTGCTCATTGCCACCCCCTCCCCACCACTTTTATCAAGCTATCCAGAATATTTCAAAGAACATCTTCAAAGAGACAAACCTTAAAGAAGGAATCTGCTTCTTCAATTCCAATTTTGTTGTTCTTCTGTAAGCCTAGGACTGAAGCCACAAGTAATCCAGGCTGAGTCTCCTTCAAGTGAACTGCAAGTTCAGTTGGAACAATCTGTCCCTTCTTCTGTTGAATCAACAGACGAGGTTCCAGAATAAAGCCACATACCAACTTCATCTTAAGACAAAAAAGAAATTTAGGAACAAAATGTACACTGCATTCATCTTGAAAATACATACTAGATACCTATTTAGCATTCAAGGTTCATAATTAAACTATTAATGATTTAATCTCAATTTTTTCTCTAACTACAAAGACTAGTTCTCACTCTAAGAACATCATTGTTAACTGTCTTTATAGAAGTTACTGATATTTAATTAAACATCAAGATATCCTATTTTTGCAGAGAGCATTTTGTTTAGGTATGCTTGATTTAACAATAATATATCTTAAGTTTTTTCAAAATTATAGACAGAAAATGCATCTTTCTAGAATTCTACTCTTAAGCAAAGAATACCTCAATGGTGAATTGCTCTTCTCATCATAACAAAATGTGTCATCTGAACGACAATAAAGCACTCATGCTCTTATTTTAGAAATCAAAGTCATAATGTGGATATTTGACCACAGGTAATAAAACGACAGTGGAGGAACACAGGATCTGAAGCCAGACTGCCTGCTTCAAATCCTGGTTCTCCCACTCACCGGTAGTGTGATATTGGACAAATTATTTAACCTTTCTTTGTCTTAGTTCTGTCATCTGTAGAATAGGTATAATAATAGCGTCTATTTTATAGCATTGTTGTAAGAATTAAATAAGAGAATATACGCAAGGGGCTCAGGACAGGCCTGGAACATAATAAGTGCTTGATTAATGTTACTTCTTAATTTCTTCCACTGATAATTAACATCTTTGGCTCATGCCCATAAATGGAGGGAAAGCAATCTTTGCTTTGATATACCATTCAAATGCCTAATCCTTAATAAAGTCATTTGTGGTTTTCCCAAATGCAGGCTATTTCTGCAACTACTAGTCTCCTATGGCTCACAGTTAATACCTCACTTATTGTACCTGAATACACATCACTCTGTTCTGTCTTCAGTGGATACAGCATTCCCTCATGTCAGATCAGACTGGCAGCTCAGGGCAGAGCCTATATATTCTCCATGCTCTGAACGTACCTGACACTACGTTGAAAGGTCTTTGGATACCTATTTATCATTCTTATTTCTTTTTCATTTGCCAGATCTGAAGCCCAAGCCCTTCCACTTTGGGTCACTTCCTTCCTAATATCAGTCTATTTTCCTTCACAACTAAGAAAAAATGAGCTAGAAGAAGCCTAAAACCTCAGGACTAATAGGTCACATTCTGGCCTACTGTTGATACCAGGGAGGGCACCATACCTCTGAGTGGCTTTTCATTTCATTTCTGTGCATGTCAAGATCTCCCATTTTCAGAGCCACTGCTGCTTTGGTCAATGTCACTAAGACTGATGAAAACCCAGAAGTATCCAGCTTCCTTAGATAGCTCATGGCAGTTACAGGATTAATATTCTTCATAGTAGGACTACAGAGAATATGAGGCAGTTGCTTTGGCTCGGCCACATGAAACATCTGAACCACTTTTGCTGCTAATTCCTTTGGTGAGCATGACAAGAAATAAAGGGTCAGCCAATAAAAAGCAACAAAATTAGGAAAAAAAGAATAAAAAAGATACAAAACCAAGATACAACATTCCAATTAAAATAAAATTACTGTATTAAGTTCTGATTTGAAAAGAGTTGATGGTATTAATGTGGGAGACCTGTGATGACCTGACGTGACCTCTTTGCTGAGTTAAAACGAAGAAAAATCAGTGAAAATATGTACCAAATTATGGCCAACATTTCTAATTTTAACAAAAGTTCAGAAGAAAATATTAAATTACACTCAAAAGTCCATTATAAAAAATTACAGCTTAGTACAAAATATACTTAATGAGGTAATTTATATGAGAAAATTTCATTTATCTCCTAACCTTAAAACATTTGGTATCACAATATCTAAATTTTCATATTTGTATTCAACTCTTTTTAAAAATATACAAGGGGTGAAAAATAATCCTTAATAATGTGTTAAGAAATATACAAGGGGTGAAAAATAATCCTTAATAATGTATTAAGCTCACTGGGCCAGGATTTCATAAGTGAAGCTTTGGCCACCTAGAGAGTGGGGTGTCTAGGGCTGTGGAAAGGCTTTCAGATGAGAAGAAAGGCAAGGCCCATGTTCTGTGTCATTCTCCTAAAGACACGCCACTGTCATGTTGGGCATGTCACTCAACTATGATGAACCACATTTCCCTGTCTATATAATGAGAAAGTATGAGAAGATGATTATAAGTTCTTTTCTAAGCTACAATTCTATAATTATTAATGAAGAAAGGGTCACATAAGTTACCATTTTAGGAAAAGAAAATATTACCCAAGAAAAATATTTGCAATTTGACTTCTAAATATTACATAAAATAAATTGATAAAGTGAAAGGTTAAAAATATTACATATAACTAAATAGAAAACTATATTCACTTCACTTAATTCTTCATCCGGGTTTTCATAAAGTGAATGATTAATGTAAAAGATTAACCCCCTCTCGTATTTCTGTGATCCATCCTCTACTGCCCAGTCCACTCGGGCCAAAACTTCAGCCATAGACAAACCAGACATCTTATAGTACGGCAAGGCAAGGTGGGAATACTGGGTGTCGAGCCTGAAGAAAAGGAAGCAAAACACCCTCAAATTTGTCAGTTTTAAGCCTAGATATCGAACACGTCTGATAATAAAACAGATCATAATTTCCAGATTTCATAAATCTCAAAATACTTTTCCACTGTCGTTAGTAGTTGGAACAAGCTCCTCAGTTTTATTCTGCAGTCATTCTACTTAATATAGTTCTTTTTGTTTACTAATACTAAAAATAGGAAAAATGTATTCAACGAATTTTATTTTCATAACATGGCTCTAAAATAATGGCGTTTATAGGTAGGAAAAGTCTATTTTATTAATCTATAATCATTCCTGTGGGTCAAGTAAGCCTTTGAAACAATCATACACACAAAAAATTTATAAACATCATTCTCAGAAATAAAAGTTACTATTCATACTAGTGTCCTTTTATGACATCATAAAAGCATTGACTACTAAAATTAAAATCAACAGGTAATAATCATAAAAGCATTGACTACTAAAATTAAAGCCAACAGGTAATAAACTAGTAATATGGCTGTTTCAGGGATTTTTACTGGTCATGCCCCTCCACCATCCCCCAAGGCCTGAAAAGAAACTTCAAATTCCTCAATAAAGTGGTGAGAGACTCATGAACTTAAGACTCACTGCTCATCTAATAAACTGTAACTACTTAAAGACAGGGAATAGATCACATTCATTTTTGTATCTCTAAGCTTAGCATAATAACTGGCATACAGTATGTGCTCAACAAATACTTGTGGAATAAATGAATAAATGAAGCATCTCCCCTTGTGTGTACCCCCATTTATCACGTAGCTACCGGAGATGGAAAGGCTAGTAAATACACCCAAAGTTCAAGATGGCTTCTCTAACAAGTTTCCAAGAAGCATCACCAACCTGCTATAGCAGTCTCCAAGGTGCCCACAGCTTTCTTTAAATGCATCTAAAAGCTCTGCTTTTTCTCCAGGTTCCAGCTGACTGCCATCCATCAGGGCAGCTCTCACTAACAGATGAGCCTCACTAAGAAGGTGGATGCAGCTCTGGGTTTTTGCAGTCTTGTAGGTATTACTGTAGTCTACCTAAAACAAAAAAGGCAAACAGCTAATGTTGCAACACAAAGACTCTCAGAAGTTTCCCAGTTCTAAATAATATCCATATATTTTGTTAGTAATATGTAGTTAATAAAAGTAATAAAAGTTAATATGCAGACACATTAAATCCTAAAATATAAGAAGCACCAATAATTTTGATAGGGCCTGGTTAAAGTGTACCCCACTCCCAATCTGAGCCAGTTTAATACATTAATGATTGCAAACACTCTCTTGGAAAACAGCGTTAATCATTAGAGAAGGTACAAGTAAGACTATAATAATAATATTGTTGACTTAGCAATAATTGGGTCACAATTTGATAAAGTTAATAAAAATAGCTGAAATAGTTAACTTTTTTTTAAGTTCTAAGATTTAAATCCTTCTCAAATTCAGACTGAGTATCCCTTCGTTTTAATTGGTGAATTTAGGTTCTACTACATCTATTTCTGTAACTCGCAGTGGGCTTACAAAATTACCAGCTACCTGAGTCAATCCATGTTTTCAGACTCCAGTAGGTAAATCATTTAGATGAAGTCTAAGACTTTCAATTAAGCAAAATGAAAAAGGCAGGTCAAAGCTGATATAATACCTAGCATTAAAATGACAGGAACAAAGAAGATAAAATCTTGACCTGATGATCAAAATTAATACCACCAATGGGGTATCATGTACCTCCCAATGTGCTACTCTGAATATACTATATCACCAATATTCTGGCTTAGAAGAATACATAACCTGAATCTAATCATGAAAAAAAAAAAAAAGGTGGAGGGGGTAAATATATTTTTCAAAAATATTTATGTCATAAAAAAACAAAGAAAGGCTATGAACATAATCAGAATTTTAAAAAGGAGACTAAAGAGACATGACAATTAAATACACTACCTGATGCTACAGTAGATACTGGACTGGAGTGGGGGAAAATGTTATAGACCATTACGTGGTCAACTGACAAAAACAGAATACGACCCATAACTAAAGTATTGTGTCAATGTTAAATTTACTGAAGTATATGGCTACACTGTGGTTATTTAAGCAAATATCCCTATTCTTAGGAAACATACACTGAAGTAGTTAGCTATGATCTATGTAATTTACTTTCTAAAGGATCAGTATATGTATGTGTGTGTGTGTGTGTGTTTAGAAAGTGCAAGAGTGCAAAAAAAAGAAAAAGCAAAGAGGGTGAATTGTCGATGAAGGGTGAATCCATGTGGGGAATATACAGGTTTTATTTGTACTATTGTTATTCTTGCAACTTTTCTGTAAGTTTGAAATTATTTCTTTAAAATAGTTTTAAAAATTGCTGGAAATGAGTTGGCAGCTGTTACACTTAGAAAAGGAATAAGAATGCCCACTCTGGGCCCCCACCCACAGGACAATGCTACAGGTAATACAGTGGCCAGGTACTATCTGCTAATATTTTGAAGAAGAGTGAGACAGGGATAAATGAGATAATTTCATGGTTCTCTTTGTTAATGGTCAACGCAAAGGTCAAAGGCTATTTATATTTAGACTGGTTAATTGATCCTTGCAGGAAGGTGGGTAGAAATAACGGAGTCTTATTTTAGTGAAAGAAATTTCTACTGGCTCCTCAAATGTCAGGAGCTGGGAAAACAAGGAGGTGGAGAAAGATACACACTCCACTGTCAGACAGAGCTTGTAAGCTGGTAGCTGTGGCATTCTGAATGTATGATAATTAGAATAAGTTTTTGAACATCAATTCCACTCTAAATTTCTACAAATAAGAATTAGAAATCTGTAAGAAGTACCATTTCTTTGTAGAGTTGCACTGGTGAGATCGTGTTCACAATATACAAATTCCACCCAGCCTCAGCTACAGGAGATGTTTTGAGCTTAACACTGGTACCTTTTCTAGAACTAAAAGCAAAACAAAGGACAAGAACTGTAAGGTAAGACATATTATTAATAAACTGCAATTTTAAATGGTAAATATTTGATACTGAAAATTATATAACTATTAAGTCATTTTCATTTAGTATGAACTGTACACTTTTTATAGAATATTACTTCACAATGCTGCACAGGCCCACAACATTTAATATTCTACAACTTTCATGAATTGATAAACCAATCACTTCCAATTCATTCCACAAGCATTTTTAAATGGGCAATAACCTCAAAGTACAGGCTAGAGCACTCAAAAGGAAAAGAGACTTGGTTGTGAAAGTCCCTGTGCCCAGGATTTCTCCTGTGTGTGGCCTTCATGAGGTCAGTATGCCCTAGATCACAAATCTAAGGAGAAGCTCCAACAGAGCAACACTCAAAACATCTATGGCTGCTGGGAAAATGCAAAAGACACATATACCTGCAAGTCTGCCTAAAGCACTATCCTATCTCCTGCTTTTACTATGTGAGGCTTTTTTTTTGTAGTATACAAACTTTAAAAATGCAGACTTTTGACCAAATAAATTTTCAAATAAATTAGAATGTTAAAAAATTATTTAAAATACATGATACTTCACAAATGTCAAATGTGCAAGATTATAAGTTGGTTTTTTTTTTCTCACTAGAGGCTTTTAACATCGGTCAGACCACTCTGTGCGCTCCCTAAGTGACCAGTTAACCAAGTCAGTATGTTTACTCTTCTTAGCAGAACAAAGCACAGGCACAATTTGAAAAGCAAAAACTTGTGTTAAAAATAAAAACCAATGTTTGACTTGAAATACACTACATGTTTCTTCCCCCGAAACAGACTTCTTTCCTGATTAAATTTTCTATAGAGGAATGTTCAAATTAGACTTCATTCCCTACCACTAAGTTCACAGCATAGAACATGTCTAATAAAAGCATAACTAGTCTGGAATTAGCATTCTATTCTAAACAATGTGAAAGCAGAAAACTGAAGAGTAAACCAGAAATTAGTGTTATCAAATTGGAATTTTACTTTAAGGTAGGTCAGTACCTATGTGTAGATCATGCACGTGCTTTAAGAAATGTACTGTTAATTTCTTTTGAATTGAAATATCATAAAATAATCTTTGGATAAAAATTAACCGCTGAAAGATCAAAGAAGAAAAATACATAGTAAAGAGACTCTTAGTTTGGGCTAACATTAGAGGCTCTATTTTTCCCATTAATTACACAGAAAGGCGTGTCCTTTAACTTCTTATCTAAAATTCCAGATTTTTATTGAAACTATTTTATAATTCATTTTCTTGTAAAAGTTTCAAGGCCTATTATAAAAGATATCATTGGAGAATATCCAGTGATATATACAGAGATCATTAAAACCTTACTTTTCTTCTCTGGAAAAAGAATATCATAAAAAAGTCATCTGATCATTCAAAGTTTTGATTTAAAAAAAAGGTAAAGACACGTACAAAATACACCAGTAACAATTCATTCCAGAAACTTTGGCAGGAATGTCTGGGGAAGAAGGATGCTTACAGAAGCTTCTTGGGTGACTCTCTTCTCTCTGGAATGGCCTCAGGGTCTGCCTTGGTCAAAAGTATGATGTGGTTTTTAAAGTGACAGATGGCTTTCAAGCCTATGAAAAGTTGTATTCTTAAAGCACAGACATCCATACTGACAGGTGGGCAAGCCTAGCAAAGGAAAAATCACAAGTTTATCCAAGAAAAGCTACATAAACTTTTAATCTTCAAAATATTAGTGTTTATTTGATAAAGGCTCTCCTGCTCCACCCTTCCCCTTCCACTCCCCCCGCCCCCAAAACAACCTCAAATTCCTATTAATAGGAGATTATCCTATCTAAACTTATGTTTCATATGTGCCTACCAAAGAGCTACTCAGTATTTACTGAGTGCATGCAGAAAATGGGTGTACCTGAGGCCCCTCGCAGCTGCAGGGACTCCTACATAGCTCTGGGAGTGTAGCCCCTGGGATGGTAACCTGCCACCTAGGGAAATCCCCACTAACAGTGGGCT
Organism: Pteropus alecto; assembly: GCF_000325575.1. NCBI lineage: Eukaryota > Metazoa > Chordata > Mammalia > Chiroptera > Pteropodidae > Pteropus > Pteropus alecto. Next base: position 117,805 of record NW_006494613.1, on the reverse strand, counting down.
GGCTTAGGGGTATGCCCAAATGGAGTTTCTAGGCAAAATCAGACACTATAAAAGGGCTTTGTATTGCAGAAAGAGTATGTAAAATGGTTTCTTAGTAAGATAGATGAGTGTGTAGGATAGAAAAGATTGTATGTTTAGAAGGGCCCTCACCCTTAGATCTTTAGGTGTGAACATTGCTTGGAATGGCTGACAGGCCAGGGTGTGTCAGGTAAACTGAAGGAAACCCTGGTCCAGGAGCCAGGCTCCTGTTCCTGTAAGAGAGCGTTAATTCAACTAGAATGGATATGAAAGATACAGAAGAATTCTTTCTGGGAGCTCACAAAATGATGCTGTCGGGCCCATGCCCTCTTCTCCATTAACACTGCTCTGATTCAGAGGTCATCTTTCTTGTCCCTTTGTACGAAGTGCTTGGGGCAATACCTCTTTTTCATTCTTAAGAATAGTTAAGGTGACCTGGCTAGTGCTGAGGAGCCGGAATCTCAGAGGAAAGGATGATAAAAATATGTGCACTTTGGACCAAACTCTGAGGTTGTGAACTCTTTCTCAGACACCTCAGCTCCCAAAGTCTGAGTCAGCAAGTAAGCTAAATGACTGTCCGCTTGTACAGATGGCATCCAGGATTTCAGAATGGTGGAGTTGCAGGAAAGGGGGAGCCATGAAGTGTGATCATCAGTGTCCTTCCCTCTATGCCACCTTCAAAAGGACTGGTCTAAAGGGCAGTACCCCCCCACCAGCTACCCACCCATCTCTCCTCTCTCCCTTCCTCTCTTCCTTGTTCCTTTGCTGTGGTTTTATGAGATCCTGAGAAGTGAAATTATGATTTCTTTTCAAATGTAGATTGATCCTACCTCAATCTATTACATGCCCCTCACTCCACCATCATCATCTATGTAAGCCTATGTCTTTCCGAGGTTTAAAAAAAAGGAGAGGCTAAGTGTGGTGAGAAGAAGAAAGGAACAAAGAAATTTTACTAGGGAAATAACCTTTATTTTAAAAATAATCTGTTGAAAGGCTATGTGTGTATCTCAACCACAGACAGAAAGGCATGTCCAGGAAGCTGTGATTCTGGTTTCCCAAGAGGCCAAAGTAGTAGGCAGTTAGCCTGGTCAGTAACAGAAAGCTACAGGCAGGCTATAGCAAAAAAGAGTTACTGAGAACTCAGATCACATAAAACACTACCACATATCATAATTTGGGCAACAGGGACAGTTGGTGGAGTACCTCAGACACATTAGGCAATACAAAGTACGGGCTTATTAATATAACCATCATTACTAAATATTTATTTCTCTAGGAAAAGTATTCCAGATGCCTTTTTTTATGATAGAATTAAACTAATTGTGAAATACAGACCATAATAATTTGGGGGTTTCCTACAGGCTGTGATTTTATAACAAACATCTATTCAAGTAACTTATACTTCAGAGATGAAATAGCATATGATAACTATGTTACAAATGATCATTATATTTTTGAGAATAGGAATTCAAGGTCAGAAAATAGAAAATCTCATCATAAAACTGCCTATGTTTATTTTGTGGTCAAGAACTTTTCAGAGACTAAGCATACTAAAAATGAGGTTATTGATCTAACATATCCATTAGCTCTTAGGCTTAACTAGGGTAATATAAATTGTTGTTGAAGGCTTATAAAATGACAAGAGAATTACAGGCATAACTGATAACAATAAAAATAATTTAATGCACTTTATTCAATTTTGTGCTCTTAAATATACTGATTTCTGAACAGTTTTGTTAATAGCTATATACAACTGCTACCAATATTTCCATTAAAAAACAGTAAAATTGTAGTATCCTATAAAGTACTCTCTCTGAAGTTACACTATACATACTCTTTACCAAACTTTTAAAACTATGCATTATACCTAAATTTAAAGTGAAATGTTTCAAAGTAATCTTAAATATTGTCATCTAAACCATGAATCACAAGATGCTTACTATTTTACATTCAAAAATTCTAATTCGATAAACAAGATCTTAACACTTTTACTGTTTTCCATGCTTAGACTCAAGAGCTAATTTGTTCCCTTTCGATCTTAAGGTTTCACTGTCACTATGAGCCAGCTCTAACCTTCAGGGTAGAGTCCACGTACGGGTCCTCCTCACGAGCTGCCGCTGCACTGCACCGCACTGTGAAACACTGTAGGTTGTTACTGAGGAAGAGGAGAGAGGCCACTGAGCAAAGCAGAGGTAAGTAACCAATGTGTCCATAGCTGGAATGATTTTACAGATGAATGGAGCAATGACAGGGTGGGGGAAGACTCAAGTATTTGTCAAATGCTGAAGAGGTAGATTGCTTCTCAAAAAGGAAAGTAGTACCTCAGAAACCCTATGGAGTGTTTTTGAAAATGTATAACTGGTCCCCACCTTACCCTTAGTGAATCATAATCTCCAGAGGCTGAATCTAGACATATGTACTTGTACAAAGCTCTACATGTGGCTCTGTTGTACACTCCTACGTAAGAACCATGGGTCATGGTCAATACACTCATTTGACAGATAAAATGATGCCCCCAGGATCAGCTCAAGATAGAGAGCGATCACTATCAAAGCCAAGATTAGAACCCAAGTTTCCTCTTATTATCTCTCTCTCACTCATCTCAGGATCAAATTGAGCCTAGATTATACTGAGCAACACACTGAGAGTATGCAAACACAAATCCAATGGTAGAAATGAAAATCAGACTGTCTGAAAGAATCTTCAGAATTACCTACTCCAGCAACTTGTTTTAAAGACTTGGGCATGGAAGTTTCATGATTGGTCCAAGGCCTCTCTGGAGAATGGAGCCAAATTAGATTCCAGGTCTCCATACTCCTCGCACTCCTCTCTTTCCACAACCCCAGGCTGTTTCTGCACAGTGAAACAACCGAGGGACCCCATAGTAAGTGAACAATAGATGCCTAATGACTACTGAATAAATCAACACTCCAATATTGACATTAAAAACAGTTAACTTAGAAACTGCTACAAAACCCACCTTGCAGTGAATTCACAGGAATGATTTTTTTAAAAAGTGAGAGAAGTAAAAATGAACTATTAAAATTAAAAAAAAAAAAAAAGGACTAATAACACAAACCTAAGAATAACCTTAAAATAGGAGAAATAACTCTTTAACAAGAAAGGTATTCTAACATTTTCGCATTTAGGAGACTGTACAATGTAGGTAAGGGGCATCAGTCAGGGCTCTCTCCATCTGTTTGTTGGGGCTTCCACGTCAAACACAGCCCACTGCCATCTCTGTCCATTTCCACAAAGTTCTAGGACATGACCTCTGGAGTCATGGCAATAGTTGAGATAACAACACCACCACTTAGAAATCTGGAGTAGAGAGTTACCACCCTTAGGCATTAAAATGATTGGAAGGGACTTTGAGACAGTGAAGAGCCAAAAAGCACCTGTAATGGGACCAAAATGACAGATCAAAGCAGCTATGACCAAAAAGATAAATGACCATTAGGTTCTCGAGATAAAAAGCCTGGCTCTTCTGACTCACCTCCTCCTACAGTAATCTAGCTGTTGGCTACTGTTGGAGTACTAAGGAGTGGTATACAAGAATAAAGTGAACTGAAATGTGTTGGCATCGAAAGATGTCCAGGATATGCTAAGTGAAGCAGCAAGTTGCTGAACAGTGGATATATGATCTACTTCTGTAAAAAAAAAAAAAACAAATCGCAGTAGTATATGTGCTGTTTAAAAAAAAGTTGGATGAATATACAATTATTGATATGGCTGACTCTGAGGAACAGGATGGGACGGGGGCTTTCCTATTTATGTATTTCTATAAGGGTGATATTTTACATGATGTTATATTGTTCTTAGATTCTTAAAAAATTTTTCTATTGCTTTTTTTTTTGGGTATATAAACATACCAGTCTTCAAGAAACATGACTTATACTTAAGGCAGAGTAGGAGATGGGCATACGTTTACAGGGTCTACTTGCTAAACTCTGTCCTGTACATTTATGAAATCAGATGGAGAACAGATGAATAGTCTTTGGAATCAATATTTTGGGACAGAAATTAATGTTTTATTCCTTCTCCATTTTTTTCTTGGTTTCAGAGATGCTATAGTATCCTAGCATCCTTCAAGGTCCTTCTCTTCCTCCTCTTGCTTCCTAAACATGACTTTCACCAGAATTTTAGTTCAACTACTTTTCTCTGTGACACTCTTGGGGTCATGTTCACAACTTTGACAATTGGCTCTTTTTTTGATGGTAATAAAAAATCTAAGTTTTCCTCTCTTCTGTAATCTTCGGTCCTGTGTCCAAAAGTTTACTTAACATTTGCTCTTGATATTCCCTAAGCACCTCAAACTCAAATGTATAA
>NW_006494613.1:90785-113417 GCF_000325575.1 Pteropus alecto | reverse complement strand
GCAGGTTCAAAACTGTTGTGGGGTTTTTCATGCCTCCTTCATTCCCATTATCCCATCAGATGCAAGTCTTGTCATTCTCTTGCCGAAGACTTTCCCATATACTCTTCTTACTCCTCTCACTGATACTGCCCTGCTCAAACGTAGCCCGGCCCCTCATTATCCTTACCTGAACCACTTAAATAACCTATCCATGTTCAATCCAACTTCCATAATAGCTACCATTAATTTTCCTAAAGCAATGCTTTCTTTGTTCAAAACCTTAAAAAATTCCTTAGTTTAATTTTCAAAGCCCTGAGCTACATTTCACCTTCTTCATACTTAAAGAATATCACTACGCAACACTTTTGAAATTGAGAAGACTAGCTACCTCAACAATGTCCACTTAAGAAACACACAATTTCTCTTTACACCAGAGTGGGAGGAGAGGGGAACAAAACTGGACTTAGACTTTGTTTTTAGTCTTATTTCTATGTATAATGCTCTTCTCTTCCAATATCCATCTGTCGAATTCTAACTAGCTTTCAGGCCTCATTTCAAACACAAAAAACTCTCCCATATGTCTTAGCCAGAAGTTAATTTATCTCCTCCCAGTGCCTATTCCACTTTCATGAAGTCTTAAGACATTTTTCACAAATCCCTTAGTATTTGTGCCTTGCGTATGCATCTCTGGCCCTCTCTATGCTGTTGCTTTAGAAAGAAGATGGTGTACCTTATTCATGGTTGCTCGGCCAGAGGACCCAGCGCAAATCCTTGCAAATAATCTAAGCTCAAAAAACAGGAAATAGAACCAAAAGTATCACTTACTGCTGAGATGAAAGGAAATGAGATCAAAGTCCTGCTTGGGAACCCAGTTTACATGTCAGCATACTAGGATAAGGTGACTCACAATACATCTGCCACCAATTAGCAACAAGACTTTGACCAATCCCAACCTCTGAACTATTTCTCTATCTGTACTAATTAGAGGGTAGAATCAGATAGTCTTTTTGGCCCCTTCACAGCTTTAAATAATTATTAAATAACCCATACAGAAAGGATATAAAAGCAGTGAAAAAGGAAATTAGGAAATCTAAAAAGAAATCTAGAGATGCCCTGACTGGCCTCACTGACTTTTCACTGGAATTCCCTATGAAAATCTTCCCTCATTAAGAACCTTATAATTCATTACAAAGATTCTCATCTAATCTAGAAAATAAAACAAAGGCAAAACCAGAATCTAAATCATTGATATTAAAAAGGTAGGTATGGGCCATCAAAAGACAGACAATATCATTAATTTATAGTGCTATATACTGGTTCACACAATTCTCTTTTAAAGATTTAGAAGCCATCTCAAGAATTTACAGAAAAACAAGTGACTCAAAAGCCAGCAAGTGATATTGTACCATACCTTGTGATGACATGCAAAAATTGTGGCGTGAGCACTGCCTGCTGAGACCTCTCAGGATATTGATAAATTGACATTAATTCAACAGATTTGACAACCATGTAGAGATAGCCCACATGAGGTAATGAGAAAAAACAAAAGAGACTCAACAACTCTTTTTCCTGAGATGAATTTTTTCTATCAGAAGTAAGAGAACCTGTATGAAAAAGGGTAAAAAAAAAAAAAAAAATGAAACCAGTAAATAAAGGGAAGTAATATCTTGACTTTTTTATACAAAAAAAGTAAGTCAGTAGATAACCAAAGAGTTGTTTAGGGGAAATTGCTCTTTATAAAAGAATGCCAGTAAGAAATAAAAAGAGAGTGATATAATTAGAATATCACCATATTGTAACCCCTAATAAATGAACTGATCTAGGTAATAATCATTAAGGGCTATTAACATCGCAAAAAGAGTCAACCAGATACTATGTACCTTCCAAAAGACTCAACACTACTTGTGTTAGCCTCAAAGTAATAGTAGTAATAATAACAATAATAATAATCTGATCCAGCCTAATTCTATACTAGCACCATCAAAAAAAATGTAATGTGAGACACATACGTAATTTAAAGTTTTCTAGTAATCACATTTACATAAGTAAAAACTGTCAATATTTTAATAATATATTCTATTTACCCAACTAAACCAAAATATTACCATTTCAACAATCAACAAAAAAATTTGAGGTATTTTATAGTCTGTTTTTTGTACTAAGTCTTTAAGATCTAGTATGAATTTTACATTTATAGTATATCTCAATTTAGACTAGTCACATTTCAAGTGCTCAATAGCGATATGTGGCTAATGGCTGGCTAGCTACCATAATGAACAGTGCAGCTTTAGACAGACCTATCAAATCACAGGGAAATACAGGAGAGCATATTAAATGACACTGTGGGGAGTCAATCAGCAAAGTTCAGGTTGTGGGAAATTCTACAGTATTAGTTCAGTTTCTTGCTAAATAAATTGCAAAGTAAAGAGAAGGAGGGAGAGCCTACTGTTAAAAGAGACTTTAAAGACACAGTAAACAATTGCAATGTATGAACCTTACTTGGAATCAATCTAAATGAATTAAAGAAAAAAATTTTAGACAATCAGGGAAATTTGAACACTGGATATTTGATATCAATGAATTTTTAAAGTAAAATGGTATTTTAGGTTTGTTTAAATAAAAGAATCTTTTTCTTTTAGAAACACTGAAATGCTGAAATATTCATGGTTCAAATGGTATGAACTCCACATCTAAATAACTTGGCACAGAGCAGGGACTAGTCATGAGGCAACACTGTTGAAGTTGTGTGATGAGTACATGGGATTTATTGCACTATTTTCTCTACATCTAAGTGCTTGAAACTTTTCATAATCAAACTTTTTAAAAAAATATATAGCTCTGATTGATACTCTTCAAGGATACCCATTAATAACAGAAGAAAGTCCAATTCTGCATTCCCTACAATTGGCCCAAAGCAACCTTTCCAGTTTTTCTCCCTTTTCTTTCCTATGCACATCGATGCTCCAGTGAGACAGGGCTGCTTGCTAATCTCCAAACACACATGATGCTTTTATACCCTACACATGTTGGTTCTCCTTATGTAGTGCCTCACTAAAATCTCCATCTTCTAAAAGCTCTACTCATCCATTATTGCCCACCTCAAATATGCACTACTTATTCATTCATTTGCCTATTAAGTAAACATTCTTCAGATAACGACTAACTGCCACTGTTCTAGGTTCTGGGGATACAGTGCACAAGACAAGGTAACTGCATTCATTCTAGCAATGGAGACTGGGGTGGTGAATAAACACACTCTGCAGTATGTGGAGAAGGAACAGTTTAAATTAAGAGGTCACGTAAGTCCTCTATGGTGAGGTGACATTTGAGCTGAGTTGAGTGACTCAAAGATACCAGTCATGCAAGATCTGAGGGAAGCACATTCTAAGCACAGGAAGAGTAAACAAAAGGTCTTATACAAGAGTGCACCTGATATAGCTGAGGAAAAGAGAAAGGCGTTATGGATGGAGAACAGTAAGCAGGGTGAGTGGGACAAGATAAGCCTAGAATTAGGGTCAGGTAGAACATAGAAACAATTTTGGATTTTATCCCGTGTCATGAGAAGCCACTGGATACAGTGTTGGCTGGCCCTCTAACATGGCTATGGTCCCTGCAAAGTCTTAAACCTCATCTCACAACCCCTTCTCTCTTGCTTGACTCTTCCCACTTTTACTTCTCTCAGTTCCTCAAACAAGACTCGCTCTCTGCCATAAAGCCTTTGCTGTTGCTTCTGTACCAACCCTATCCCCAAACCAGCACCAATTCACTCTTCAGATCTTCCTTCTTAGGAAGCGTGCCCTAACCACCAGACAAGGTCAGGATCTTTTGTTATAGGCTTTCAAGGCAGGGTTCTTTTCCCATAGAGCACTCATTTCAGTGTCTAACTATGGAAGCCTTTTTGTGATTAACCGATTATGAACTGTCTGCTTCCTCCATGAAACAACAAGCTCCATGAGTGCAAGCACTTTGCCTACTTCTGCTCATTACTGGTTCCCTAGTATTCAGCATAATACTCAACATAGTAGGCACTCAATAAATATCTACTAAAAGAAACAAAAAAGTAACTGAAGGTTATAAACACTTTTAATCAGAATAATATTTATATCTTTCTCTAGGCAACATCTAAAGATGTTAAGCAGGCCAGGACTAAGCACAGAACCCAATGCTGATCCTCAGTCTTGGTTGCCCATTACACTCCTATTGAGCTTTTAAAAAATACGAATATCCAGGCTCCATAACTGACCATGTCAGAATCTCCAGCATGTAGAGCCTGAGCATCACTATTTTTAAAAGCATCCAAGTAAGCCCAATGTGCAGCAAGCTGAAAAAGTCTGCTCCGGATAAATTTCCCTTCAGTCCACATTTCCTCACCTAGTTCACAAGGCCATCATGAGAAGCTTTGCCAAATACCCAGCTGGAACCCAGATAAACCTCAGCTATAATAGTACTCTGATTTCCCTTTTTGGGTCTAGTGACCATTTTTCAAAAAGGGAAATGGGTTTTGTCTATTATGTCCTCTCCATGGCTTCTCCTAGCAGACCCAACTTCCCTTTCTAGTGCTCACAGGGATATGCTAAGGAACTTGTCCAAGGTTCTGTAGAAGAACCTAACCTATTACCCATGTCAGTCTCCCCTCCCAGCCCAGAGCCTTTCTTACCTTACCGCACAGTATGACTGTCATACTTACCTGTTTGGTAAATGGGTAGCAGCTGAAGTGAATGCAACTTAATGTCATCAGATAAGACATAGGATGAAATATCAGGAGCAAAACGTCTGTGAGTTTCAAAAGAGAGAGAGAGAGAGATCTAATTTCCATGTACTTTAAGTAGGTAAATATATATTAAATGCTGGTGAATCAAAGCTTTCCAATACCTATAGAGCAGGTGCTGAACATGGAAATAATTTATTTTTTCATCATCTAATCCCGTTGATTCCAGTGTAATAGATATTCCAGACTGTTCACTTTTTTCACCAAGAAGTTCCATGGGCTTTTGGCAAATAACAAAATCATCTGACTCAGACTGCAAAGTTTCATTACTGATGCCTTAAAAAATAATATTTAAGAAAAAGAATTTAATAACTTTAAATACTACTTGAATGAAAATTAGATTTCACAACATCCCCTCTACCAATAGGCATGTAAAAATTTTATTTATTTATTCACACACACACCTCACAAGGCACTATGGTTTTGAAGTCTTAGCACTTGCTCATTTATCCTCACAACTGATGAAGTACACAGGACTTATTATTACTATCATCCCCATTTTACACGAGGAAACTGAAACTCAGAAACAGTATTCCAAGTCCAAGGGTATTCAAGTAGTAAATATGAGAACTGGGACTAGAAACTCCTCATCTAGCAGTAGTTGTTCCATTATTTCTATTGACAAATATTATTGAAATACATGTACATGCTATAGAATAAGACACAAGTAACCAGATCATAAACCCAAATCCCATGTTTTAAGAATAACTAAATCTATAAATAATGTGGCTTGACAATAGATATACTAGAGCCCTTCAGAGACTGCCAGAAGTTAAGTGTTTTCTCTATACTTACACAAGCAAGCAAGCTAAATTCATCATTTACCTTCTGCCTGTTTCGCCGGATTGTTGGTCTTATGTGGATGGTGGTTAAAACTCTCTCCATTTTTAGGATTTGACTCCAATTTTAGGATTAAGACTTCTAAGTCTGACATGACAGCGACATAGCTAACACAAAAAGAAATTTCAACAGGAGTGATATTATGTATGTGTATAATTAAAGAACGTTCAAAATCCAATACTGAGAATTCTTCATTAATAATCTGATACTTCAAACTAAATAAGACTAATTTATTTGTGCAGCCAACAAGAAGGTCTCCTTTCACAGGGCAACAGGAAATGCACAAGGGAGCCTCAGAAAGTGGCATTTCAACAATAGACATCTGGTCTCTGAAGGTTTCGCGGAAGGGTGCCTCTAAATTATGTCCAACCATTCGGATACACACTCGGGAGTTCTCAATCCTTTTACTTCTCCAGTTCACATAAGCACGCAGAAATGTAGCTTTGTTTTTCTCTTCAATTGCTACCAAATAGTCTCCTGAAAAGGAAATAAGATTACACTTAAAATTTGTCATTAAGAACCACTTACCTTGCTTCATGAAAAGGAATTATTAATGAATCTTAATGTGAATGGTTGAATTAAAGACTGACTAGAAGAAAACCCTAAGTAACAGGACCTTAGGTATATTTTAGCTGATATTAAGAATTTGGGTTCTGAAATACAATCTCTCTACATTCAAAAGTCTTAAGATACCCATTAATTATTCATGCTTACATAGAAATTTCACATTTTATTCCTTATATTAGCTTTAAATGTTTACTATAGTTCTGAATCTACAACTCCAACAAAGCTCTCATGATATACAGAGTTCAGTAGTATTAATCTGTTTAGATTAGGTATAAATTAAAGAACTCTGAGGTGAGAACTACAATCCCTTTCCTTCCCACAAATTCACATCTTCATGTGAACTCTAATAGGATAAAGCTGTACATACGAAATAAAATTTAAATCCAAGTTAATTTTCTCTTAATTGTTGATCTAAATTTTTTAAATTAAAAAAAAAAATTGTAATTACTTTTCGTTGTGAGAAGTCCAAGTGGTAAAGGGATATGAAATGAAAAGCAAAATGATCTCTTCCCTGCAGTCCAATCCATGAGGAGCCAATGTTAACACCCGTAGCCTGGCATGTTGCCCTTCTACATCATTATCTCATTTAAACATAGATCACAGAGTGTTTTGTTGTTGTTGTTTTTTTTTTACCAAAATGAAATCACACTAAATATATGTAAAGAGCTACAACTTTTAAAAATTACCAATAAATCTTTCCCTCCAGGTCAATACATGGATAGTTAACATTCTTTTCAATATCTGCATAATATCCTATATATACATGTGCCATAATTTATTCAACAATTCTCCTATTGATAGACATTCAAGTATTCACAGTTGTTTTTCATTTGTTTGGTTTTTTTTACTACCATACTTCATGCTGTAAGAATAGGCCTATACCTACATATTTATTTACTGGAAGGCTGTTTCAATGGTATAGACACCCAAAAGTGAGAATGTTGGGCCAAAGGGCTGGTACATTTTAAATTTTAATAGATACTGGCAGATTACTATCACAATTACATATCAGAAATTCATGTTGCCAGCAGCACCATTTGACGTCTGTTTTCCTACATCCTCATTAGCATGGACTTGATATGAAGGGGGACACAGACTCTCATGGTTATTATAATTTATATTTTCCAGGCCACTAATAAAGCCATCTTTTTCTATGTTTACCAGTAATGTATAATTTCTCTTCTGCAAGTTACTCACTTTTTTATTTGCATTTCCTTGGTAATGTTGAAAATGATTTCATTTGCCTGTTGAACACTGGAGAAATGTCTATTAAAATCCTTTCCCCGTTTTTGAATTGAGTTGTTTTTCCGTTGTTGAGTTACAAGAGTTCTTTACATATACTGGATCCCTTATCAGATATATGTGTTTGAAATTTTCCATACGAAAAGGTTTTTGTTTTTTTTTTCTTTGTTTTGTTGTTGTTATTGTTTAAAGTGTCTGGTTTGAGTGGAACCCAGCCACTCAACCACCGGCCTTTCTGGCTAGGGCTCCAGGCAACTGGGAGCAATCAGCATCCCCGCCCCCTAAAAGCAGGCTCTCATCTGTGCTTGCCACGACAACCGCAAGGCAAAGCGTATTTTCAGTAACCAGCCGGGCCACCAGGCGAGACCATCCGGCAAGTTCCCGGAAACACAAAGCCCCTTTCCCACCCAGAGGTGCCGAGGACGCTTGGTCCGCTAAGAAGGAGGCCCCAAACAGTGGGTAGGGGCTCAGGTGCCTCCTGGTCCCGTCATTACTCACCAGCCTCGCTGTAAGCCAAGCGCAACACGCGGCCCAGCGTGGAGAAGGTGCACCTCGGCTGGCACAGCTCCTGGCCGGCCACGGCGAACGCCTCCACCTTGCAGGGCACTACCTGCTGCGACCCGAATGGGTGCAAGTTGTACAACTGCACCATTGCGGCGACAAGCAGCGTGCCAGTACGGCGGTGCTCGCTTGTGTCTGCCGGCGCCGAAGGGCGCCCGGAGACCCCGCGAGGGTTGCGGAGGAGGGACCACTTCCGCGAGCGATTGCAAGGAGCCGAGTCATGTGACCTCCAGCCCGGCCAGCCTGCGGTTCCGCTTCTTAAAGAGGCCGCTGCCATTCGTGGCTGGAGCTTGGAGAGTGGTAACACCCATCCCGCCCCGACCTGCTCAGCTCCGCCCGAGCCCGCACCCCACCGGCATTTGGTCCCAGCGCCTTGCATTCAGATGGCCAGTCTTGCTAACGCTCTGTGCTCTGTGGTCGGCCTGCGCAGGCACCGCAATGTCCTTCCCTTCGTGTTTTCACGTTACCACTTTTGGCTAGGAGAGATGTTTAGGCCCTTGAATATGCTTTAACATTTGATCATCTGCTCTCATGTACTATTTCCTACTTGCTTCAGGGGCATGATTATTGGGGGCATAAGCTCCCCAATAATCATGAGCTTCTAGAGGATCGGGCTGCAAAACAATAATGAAGTGCACACGGCTAGACTCTGTGCTAAACACATAGTAAAATTGCTCAGAAATACTGTAAATTCTAGAATGGTTTAGTTGGAAAGAGCAACGGCTAGAAAGTGCTTGGCCAAAAATAAAGTAAAATACCGAATGGAAGAATCTGTGCACATCATCTAGTATTCCAAGTATTTAACAAGAGATTAGTTTGCGCCCCAGAGGATAGTACTAAGGGCCAGTAATTCGCTGGCTCTCAGTCCTAAACTATCCTGTAATCTGTACCCTGTTTCCATTCCTAACACCTGGAACATGGAATTTGTGGTTGCGATCTCATTTTTTTTTACAGATTTAGATGAAGCAGGAATTGTGGCTAATTCTTCTAATTCATCCAGAAAATGTACATATAAGTATAGAGTTAGGACTGTTGCTTTTGGCACACAGGGACAGAACTAAAAAAAAAAAGCAAAATTTTCTTTAGCCAATTTCTAGTTCAGTGACCCTCATGAGCCCTCCCAAGAATTTACAAAGTAGGTGCAGTTGGATTGAAGTTAAATTCTGCCTCTATTTTCTGTGCCCTTCAGATGAATAAAGTATGACAGGTTCATCAAATTCTGTGCCCTTCAGATGAATAAAGTACAACAGGTTCATCAAATTCAGTGAGGCGGAGATGTGGACAAGCAGGTTGCTCTGGTCAGCCAGTGAGGGCTGAAAACTCATAGAAGGCTGCTAAATAAAACAGCCTAATAACCCACATTTAATAAAACAATAACCCATATTGTTTTAGATACCATATTCATGAACACTCTTTTTCTTCTACTAATATCTGCCATATTGTCCTTTCAATTCATTTTCTCCCTTAAGGCTGAAAATTACAATTTCAGTAATAAATAATTACAATTTCGGTAAAAAAAATAAAATTTCAAAACTAAAAGTATAATTTCATTGTAATTTCACCTGTATAAAAAGTCTTTTTTTTTGGAGAAAGAGGCTAAGATTTGTTTAAAGCCTGGAACCCCAAAACCTTCTGGAGATACCACTTCTTCCTTACTAGAAGGGACCCTACTGTTGGCTCATCTAAGATTCTTAGAAAATAGACATGCTAGCCAAGGGAAGGTGAGGGATATGTCTAGTTTCTGTGTTTGTTAGGAATTGTGAATAGGGCTGCCTACTTGTAATCCTGTTACAAATGCAGAGGTAGCAGTGGGCACACTGTCATTTCTTTATGGGAGGCTGTGTTAGGCTGCTAAGGTAGCTATAAAAAAAAAACCACAGACTAGATAGCTTAAACAACAGAAATTTATTTTTCACAGTTCTGGAGGCTGGGAAGTCCAAGATCAAGTTGCCAGAATTAGAGGGCTCTCTTTAGCTTTGCAGACTGCTGCCTTCTTGCTGTGTCCTCCTCACTTGCTGGCAGGGGCTAAGGAGTTCTGTAGGATCTTTTTTTATAAGAGCACTAATCCCATTCATGAGGGCTCCTTTCTTATGTCCTAATCACCTCCCAAAGGCCCCACCTTCTAACACCATCACATCTGGCAATAGTACATATGTTCCTGGCATCATTAGTCATTAGGGAAATGCAAGTCAAAACCAACATTAAAAAACACTACACATATGCTATAATTAAAATTAAAAATGTGAATCATAACAAGTGCTGGCAAGGATATGGAGCAACTAGTGTGGATGTTGAATGGTACAAAAACTTTTGAAACGGAAAGTTAAACATGTACCTAATATGTGATCCAACCATTCTACTCCTCGGCAATGAAAAGGAACAGATAGATACATGCAATATGGATAGATCTCAAAATAATTGTGCTAAATGAAAGAAGCCAGTTAAAAATAGTACATACAATTATTTATATAAATGATTCTATTTATATAAATTTCTAGAAATACAAACTAATCTATAGTAACAGATAGCAGTGGTTACCTAGCTCTGAGTTGGGAACATGGGTGTGAGGGTGAGATTAAAAAGGAGCATGAGTAAACTTTAAAGAGTGGTGGATATGTTCATTAACTTGATTTTGGTAATGTTTTTATGGGTGTGTACGCATATCATTATCTATGAGATTGTATACTTTAAACATGTGGATTTTTTTTTAAGACCACAAGACATACAATGGTTAAGAGATCTACTCCAAATCATATTGCTAGAGACAAAGCTCATTGTATGAACCTCAATCACATAGCAGTTACTTCATAAATATCTGTTTGAAAACCTAAAATAAGAGGAGAAAGAGCTAGCATCACTTTCCCACTCAAAATATTCAAACGAATTCCCATGATATTCAGATGAAAACATATTTCTTTGCTTGGCCAGCAAGTCCCTACATTTTCTGGCCGACCTCATTATCTCTCTCCAACCCCATTTCCTACCACTCTCTTTCATTTCACCCTAGACACAGAAGCCCACTCTCTGCTCATTCTCTCCTTAGAACCTTAGTGCTTCCTGTTCTCTTTGCCTAAACTTGTTCCCAGATCTTCCCATGACCTACTACCCCCACTTCTTTTCAGGTCCTTTCTAATATTACTTTCCTCTCTTTTCCCATTTTTGCAGTGGGAGGCATCATGAGCAGCAGTCTCTCACAACACCCTCTATGAGGCGGTGCGGGAAGTCCTGCATAGGAACCAGTGCAAACACTGGAAGATTTGGGAGACAGTGGAGCTGTAGATCAGCTTAAAGAACTATGATCCTCAGAAGGACAAACGCTTCTCGGGCACCGTCAGGCTTAAGCGCACTCCCTGCCCAAAGTTCTCCATATGTGTTCTGGGGAACCAACAGCACTGTGAGGAGGCTAAGGCTGTGGATATTCCCCACATGGATATTGAGGCACTGAAAAAACTCAACAAGAATGAGAAACTGGTCAAGAAGCTGGCCATGAAGTATGATGCCTTTTTGGCTTCAGAGTCTCTTATCAAGCAGATCCCACGAATCCTGGGCCCAGGCCTGAATAAGGCAGGCAAGTTCCCTTCCTTGCTGACCCACAATGAGAACATGGTGGCCAAAGTTGATGAAGTAAAGTCCACCATCAAGTTCCAGGTGAAGAAGCTGCTGTGTCTGGCAGTGGCTGTTGGCCACGTGAAGATGACAGATGATGAGCTTGTGTACAACATCTACTTGGTGTCATTGCTCAAATAGAACTAGCAGAATGTCCGGGCTTTATACATCAAGAGCATCATGGGCAAGCCTTAACACCTGTACTAAGTAAGGCACAGCTTAATAAACCATACTGCTACCAAAATAATAATAATAATAATAATAATAATAATAATAATAATAATAATAATTACTTCCCTGACATTCCATATAATATACCCTCCACCCCAGACTCCTAGTACTTTCTATCAATTTATCCTACCTTATTTTTCTACCTCTTATTTACTTTTGCCCTCTCCTCTAACAAATAAGCAAATTGAGAATACTTTGTCTTCTTCACAATTATATCCCCAGAACTAAAACATGGCCTGACATGTTGTAAGTGTTTGATAAATAGTTGCTGAATGAATGAGCTTTGACCCAAGTGAATGGAACCCTCCCTTATAGTTATGTAGTCATAGTTGTTTAATCTCTCATGGCTTCAGATTCTTCATTTCCTACCTTAGAGTGTTGTCAAGAGGATTAAATGAGACAATACAGTTAAAGCATTTATCACAGTGTTTGGCACACAGCGAGTGGCTCACGCATTCTTTGTATTTTATATTCTGATATATTAACTTATTTCTGCAATTTCTGTTACCCTTTCTCCCAAATTAGGCAGCAGGAGCCAGGCAATTATATACCCATTGCCTCTGTGGAAAAGATGACCAGAGAACCTAATTCTCATCTTTTATGACAAAAAGATTTGGAAAACTATGTCATCAGGTGGGACCAGTGGCCTCTGTCAACCAATGGTCATTAGAGCCAATTTAACACCGACAGGAATTGCCAATTTAGGGTACGATAAAGGAGGAAACTTTATTCACTGCAGACAGCTCAATTGTGATATAGCACAGCTGTGGAACAGCTCAATTGTTTTACAGCTCAATTATGAAATAGCTTGGCTATTAGGGGGTCGTTGGCCGAGGTGCCTCTCAAACTATACAGCTCTACTCCAGTGAGATGTTTTTGGAGTTTCAGGTTCAGCTGGAGTAATGCAGTCTTCCATGTTTGGTGGAAAGGGAAAGTGTGCTCCCCAAGCCAGAGAGGAACTGACTTATATAGAGAAAAGTCCTCACCCCTGGTCCCGGATTGGTCTCTCCTCATGTAAATGCAGACTCCAAATCCTGTTTCATTAGTTCAAAAGACACTGTCCTGATTGGATGGAATGGAGTTTCTCTGACTGGTTGGTGAAGATGCTAATGAGGGTATCTCTGCACAGCTTTTGTTGGATTGAGAAAGTCTCAGTTCTATTGGTTAAAATATGATTCCAAGTACTCTTTTATAAGGGTTGGCTCTGCCAGCAGGAACACAGTGCAGGCAGGCAGTTCAGTGCAGGCTTCTCCCTGAAGTGTGGCTTGTGTGAGAGGCCTCTGTTTAGAAATGGCTGCTAGGCTGTTTTTAAGTTTGAGCCCAGTTAGCCACTAGAAGCCCAACTTGGTAGGCATTTTTTTTCTCAGGGTCAACACCTTCCAAACCATTGACTAGATAAAGTGTACTAAATACAATAAGAGAGGGAGGGCTTGAGGGAAGGAAGTAAGGGTGTTGAGGGCAGGTGTGGGTTCTGAGAAAGCGCTCTGGTACTGCCCAAACTCAGGCTCTCCACTATTATACAAGATGGGCCAGAGAGGACAAAATGACAGAAATCTCAGATTTAAAGAATCCAGAACCTAACAACACAACAAACAGCTGGCCAACAGAGATGCCAAACACTCTGCAGAAGTGGCACTGAGGTGAGGATTGACAATGGGGCCTGAGCAGCCTTAAGAGGCCTCCTGGTGTACCCCAAGGCAGAGTGGAAATAATAATTTCCCATGCAAACCAAGAATGGTATGAAGGTTGTGAGGGCCATACACAGCCTCGGTGGGTTTTCATAGCACTAGTCTGGAGAAGAGGAAATGAAGAGAACAGTGATGGAAAGGCTCGCAATCACAAGAATGCAATAGTAATCTGTAGAAACTGATTATGGAAAATCAGCGAGGAATACAAATATTTCAGCAGATGCCAGCCTGGAGAGGTGGCAGACCATGTAGACTTACCTTTTCTTTACGAGTTTTCTGAAAGCAAGCCTGATCACAACTGAAACTCTAGAAGACACATTATTTTAATTAAACCCTTGTTGTTAATAGGAATCTTAGCGGCCTCAAGCAGAAGTGAGTTCCAGCTGTGGAGATCTCAGAAGACTATCAGGGCTTTGCTGGGCACCCCTCATCTCCACCGATGGTCTGGCACTTAGCCCACAGAATATGCTAAGCTAGGGCAGTCACAGGCTGGCATTCATACAACAAAGTGACACAAAGTATATAATCTCTTACTCAAGTGAATCTTCTATTGTTTAGATCAGTTCGATGGCTTCTACAGAAATGGAGAGTTGCTCTCAAAACTGCATCACATCCTGGATTCAATGATCAACCCATACTTGTACTGTGAGTGCCCCTCCATTTGCAACTATAATGAAAATGAGTCTTTTTCATTATAGTTATATATTTCTTAAACCAAAGAAATAGACACTTCACACTAAAGCAGTGGTTCACAAACCTGAGTGTACATCAGAATCTCCTGGAGGGTTTGATAAAACATTTTGCTGTTCTTCACTCTCAGCTTTTTTTTTATTCCACAATCTAGGGTGGAGTCAGAGAAATTGCATTTCTAACTAATTCCCAGGTGATGTTAATGCTGCTAATCTCCAGACCAAACTCTGTCATGGGAACACACAGTGGAGGAAATAAGAGAAAGCCCTTTGCCTGACCCTAATCAATTTGATGGGCAATGGCGGTGATTAATTGACAGCTCATCCCTCCCCCAAGGAGGATTGATTGGGCAAGTCACCTGTACCAAACATGGGGCCTGGAGAAGCTAAATCCCTGTCCAGTCTCCCCTTCCTACCCAGAGCTTCCCTCTGGGGTATCCAAGTGACCTGGGCCTGGAGGGGACCAGTTTGCAGAAGAGCCAAGCAACAACAGAAAAAGAGACAGAGAATAAACTTTAGGGGGGAGTGGGAGGCAGGAAAAAGTGGCTCATGTTCACTTCCCAATCAGTCAAGAGGGCTGGTGCAAGAGCATGTATATCGGTGACTCAAGCTCAAGGCAAAGATGAGACTGGCAGCACCCCTGCCTGCTGCCCCTCAGACTTTTAGGGGTTTAGGCAGGTGCTAGTTCTCCGGGTGGGGGCAGGGTGGTGAACCCAGACCTCCCAATTCCAGGTCCTTTCCAAGCCTGGCGCCCAGGGCATTTGATATAACAAGGCCAGCTCTTATCCTGGGCCTTCAATGAGATGTGCTTACTTCATCCCTACCACCATGCTGGCAGGTGAGTGGTGATAAGGGCCTTGATCAGGCCATGGGCAGTGGCTTCATTTCACTGTGAGTGTGCCATTTGTGTGTCCTAAACTGAAAACTACAGGTCAGGACTACTGTGTACAGCTGGGGATCTATTGATAGCAGGGCCGTCCTGGAGCAGAAAAGAGTGTGTCTCACCATCTCCTCCCCAGCCTCAGCCCAAGGTGGACCAGAGGGACTGGCTTTCCACTCTCCACAGGCCTCAGTGCTCCTGGAGACCATTAGCTGCCACCCTGCTGGAGGCCAGCCTCCACTGTCACACATTGACTTCCTTGGCCTCCCTAATCATGGTCACATCTGCTGCTTTCTATTTGCCCAAATGCCATAAGCTGTCCCCTATGGGCCAGTGGCCGGTCCAGCCCCTAGTGTTTAGCCCGGAGACAAGAGGTTGCTGGACAGCCCTGGGAATTTTGGAGCTGCGTTCCGCCTGGAACACAGGCCTCTACCACTTAGGAGCTCCTAAACTCACCCATTTATTTTGCGGCTGGCCCTTCCGAGCAGTCCCCTCACTGTCAAGGGAAGGAAACTATGCAAGGGACAGGGCCATTATGATATCGCTCCCCTGTGGGCTTGAAAAGGAGAGCAAGACACCGACAAGCAAACAAACAAACAAATGCCAACTCAGAGCCTCAAACATGAGACTGGTGTGGGTCAGAGCCTAAGGGGGAGAATGACAAGTGTGTAATGGGGCACAGCCTTTGAGAGATGATGACACACCAGGCAGCGAGTGCTGAGCACCCTATGCAGGTAACCAATGTTGGAGTACAAGTTAGCGCCCCTGACAAGTGGGCAGGATGTTAAGCCACGTAACCCCGCTAGGTTTCATTGTGTCAAATGGACAGACTGCGGCAGGTTTGAAGACACCAAACCCTAGTCTGGCATTCTCGTGACGACAGATTTCTCCACACACAAGAACCATGTTATGGATCCTATTCAATGGGATCATTTTCCATCTTGTCATAGAGCTACCTATCAAAGACTTTGGAGTCACCTGTGTGCCATTTAACATGGAATGGCAGACCCGATGCCTCGGTGTTTCCTGAGACTGTGTTTGTCAACTTCCTCCTGTATTTTGAAAATAAGAAGGACTCCAAAAGGATGTGTTTGACTCTTCTTGAGTAGTTGGCTCCTCGAGAGTTGGAAGAGGATCAGGGTAATCCATTCTGGAACAGGGGAGTGAGAAATAGGGAAAGGAAAAGAAGGCTGTGACTCTGCCGACAGAGGGACACCCTCGTCCCTTTCTCCATAGCTTTCACAAGGTTCAACCTTGGAGAACAAGGAACAACCTTGTTTAGAACAAAGGGTACTTGGATGCCATTGATTCTCCCGGGGACCCAGGCGGACGCCAACTTTTTCATATTCCTGCCCTGTCCAGGTGATTTCCTCTAAAACTCTATCGTCCTTGCTCCCGGAAACCATCCGGATTCCTTAAGGGACAGTACAGGATGCGAGGCATTCCCCGAGGCAAACCCTCTGAAATGGATCATTGGATCAATTCTTTTCAGACCTCCAATGAGAAGGGGGTTGAGGGTGGGAGAAAAGTGCCTGAGAATCAGCTAGTGGCTGCTGGGTGCTGTAAAGTCTCTGGGTCCAATGCTGACTTGTCTAGGATCCTAAAAGTTAAGGCAGGCCACTGGAAATGTGGGTCACCTCGCAGACCTTTTTTCACAGTCACAAAAATTTCTATACGTGAAGCAAAAAAGGAAAGGATGAAGTACAAGGTAACCTTGGAGCAAATGAAAGGTTTTCGACTCACTAACAAGGAAAACATCTGAGAAAAGCCAGAGCCAGGCCCCCTCCTCAGCCATCTGGGCCCTGGACAGAGCTGTGATCTCAGGTGGATATGGCCTCCCTTGGCCCCCGATACTAGGTGTGTCAGCCTCCTCCTCAGGACAGGAGGCTCTGGTCTTGACCTGGCTGCTGGGATGAGCAGGCTGCTGGCCACTGGATGGTGGGGAGGCCGCGCATGAAGTTCCATGTTAATGATTCTGGGCTCAGGTATGTGGGGGCGGGGGAATCTTTTCGGGCGGATTTCTTTTTCTTACTTTGACTCTTGAAATTCAGATTCTTGATTGAAGCTGAGACTGATCCCAAAGCGATATTGGTTTCAGGGGCATGCCACTCAGACGTGACAGTTTCATACAAATTGCTCGATACCAGGGGTCCAGCAATCATCTCTCACCCAGAAAACAATCATAACGTGGCTGAAAGGATTCTCCTTTCGGACACCCGGCCTTCACACCCAAACCAAACCAAATGTTGACAGATGTCTCTCGGGAACATATTTACACACTTACACACTCTACCAGACATTAATAACCCCAAAAGTCTCTTGAGGCCCACATGTACTCTGCTTCAGTTCCTGCACAATGCGCCCACATTACTAAACACAAGTGAAACCGAATGCAGACACTCATAGAAATGTTCACCCAAGCACACACATGAGAGCACTCACATATTTCTGCCTTCCTGGCTATCACACAACCATATCTCTATCTCACACAAACACATAGACACAGACAAACATATACAGACACACACGCACACACACACACACACACGGTCACTGTCAACTCCCAGCCAGAAACCTATTTGAAGTCAGTTCTTTAGAGACTGAGGTATGTGGAACAGGTCCACCACACCCACAGCCGGCTGAGAAAATGAGGCAATCTGTGTCTGTGCCTGTGTGATACAGACACATGAAGACCCCCAAAGTCAAGCAGTCTTCCCAGCCAAGCTCTCAAGGCTTCCAGAGGCCTTTCTCTTCTGTCCCCTGCATGCCTGATGTGGGTGCCAGGCCTGGTTGGCCCAAGGTCTGGTTGGTCTAAGATCTGGCTGTGATCCAGACCCCCGGCTATGAATAAGACCCCAGATTTAGAAAATAGGTAAACATAATTCAGCTTATTGTATCACACAATAAACTGAATGCCACTTTTGTATTTTGCTATATGAGGAGTTATGAGGTCTCCTGGAGAGCTGAAGGGGAGACCAGAAGGAGAGAGCAGAAGGGGAGCACAAGAAAGAGGAGCAGGACAAGTGCGCCCCATGCAATAGACAGACTCCCCAATAGAACTGCACACCATACAATAAAATTGATGCCTGCCATTACATCCTCATGTATGTCTCTTGTGCATTCTTCCAGTTGGGCATCACACCATCAAACCTTTCCTTCTGAGTCAGCAATACCTCTGACACTGACACCTGGGCCTAGCCCGGTTACCTCAGCCCTCTGGCATCCTGGCCAAAGGAGGAAAGGGACTGTGTCTGGCAACTGGCTAGTGGATGGGATATGGGGGCTCATCTTCTGAGGTTCTGGCCAGGCCTAATAAAATATGACCCAACCCTCTGCCCCCAGGACCCAGTCCCTGGCTGCCCCAGCCTGGCTTGGTAGTGGACTTGACAGCAGCCAAGATTCCAGGAGCAGTGTGCTTGCTGGTGGTCCAATGCCCTGCTGTGGACAAACAGACTGTCCAAGGTAAGGATAAGGTAGGGGGAGAATGGGCCACTTGTGTTGGATCAAGTAAGTGAGGATAATGGTTGTGTAGAGGAGGTAAGGACTCTGGTCAAATGGGAGGTGAAAGGGCAGTAGAATTGGCAGCAAGAAAGTACAGAAACTTAAAAGAGCTGCCAGGAGTGTATGTAATCACCTAATCCCCAGTCACAGCCCTGGGTGTACCTGATGGACCAGCTTTTCACTCTTCGGAGAACTCAGTGCTCCTGGAGACCCCAGGAGAATCAAGGCTCAGGATGCCTACCCTGTACTTTGCCAGGTGTCAGCAATTAGCTGCCTGCCTGCTGGGAGGCTATCCTTCATAGTCATGCATTGGCCTCTATAATCATGATCACATCTGTATTCTATTTGCCATAAGCTGTCCGCTATGGGCCAGGGGCCGGTCCAGCCACTAGTGTATAGGCCAGAAACAAGAGATCTCCGGAGAGCTCTGGGAATTTCAGAGCTGCGTTCCACCTGGAACTCAGGCCTCTGCCAGTTAGGAGCTCCTAAATTTGCCCATTCATTTTGTCACTGGCCCTTTCAAGGAGTCCCCCTCCCCATCAAGGGAAGGGAACTATGTCAGACCTCAAGGGACAGGGCCATTATGATTTCACTCCCATGTGGACTTAAAAAGGAGAGCAAGACACCGACAAGCAAACAAACAGAAGCCAATTCAGAGATTTAGACATGAGAACTGTGTGGTCAGAGCCTAAGGGCAGCAGGGAGAGAACAACATGTGTGTAAAGGGGCTCAGCCTTTGGGAGACTGTGACACACCAGGCAGCAGGTGCTGAGCATCCCACACAGGTGACCGATGATGGAGTAGAAGGCAGTACCCCTGACATGTGGGTAAGGGTGTTAAGCCACATATCCCTGCTAGATTTCATTATGTCAAATGGACAGACCGCAGCAAGATTGGAGACACCAAACCTTAGTCTTGCATTCTCGTGAAGACAGATTTCTGGACACATTGGAACCTTGTTTGGATTCGATGAGATCATTTACCATCCTTTCGCAGAATGGAAGAGCAAAGATTTTGGAGTTACCTGAGTGCCATCTGAAATGGATCGGCAGTACCGTTGTCTCTGTGTTTCCTGAAATAGTGTCCATCAACTTCTTCCTGTATTTTGAAAATGAGAAAGACTCTCAAAGGATGTGTTTGAATCTCCTTGAGAAGTTGGCTTCTTGGGAGCGGGAAGAGGGATAGGGTAATCCATTCTGGAACAGGGGAGCGAGAAATAGAGAAAGGAAAAGGAGGCTGTGATTCTGCTGACAGAGGGACACCCTGGTCCTTTCTCCATAGCTTTCACAAGGTTCAATCTTGAAGAACAATGAACAATCTTGTTTAGAACAAAGAATTCTTGGGAGCCAATTGTTCTGTTGGCCTAAAGAAGGGCTCCTGGGGACCCAGGCGGATGCCAAATATTTTATAACCCTGCCCTATCCAGGTGATTTCCTCTCTCTGAAACTTTATCATCATTGCTCCACATAAAACATCCAAATTCCTTAAGGGACAGTATAGGATGCAAGGCATTCCCCGAGGCCAACCCTCCGAAATGAATAGTTGAGTCGATTCTTTTCAGACATCAAAAGAGAAGTAAGGTGGCAGAGGAAGAAAGGTTTCTGAGATTCATCTGGTGGCTGCTCGGTGCTGCAAAGTCTCTAGGCCCAATGCTGACTTGTCTGGAATCCTTAAAAGTTAAGGCCGGCCACTGGAAATGTGTGTCCCTTTGCATACCTTTTTCACGGTCATGAAAAATTCCATACGTGAAGCAAAAAAGGAAAGGATGAAGTACGAGGTAACCTTGGAGCAAATGAAAGGTTCTCGACTCACTAATGAGGAAAACATTTGAGAGATGCAACAACCAGGCCTCCCCTCAGCCATCTGGGCCCTGGACCAAGCTGTGGCCTCAGGTGGACTGGGCCTCCCTTAGCCCTTGATACTAGATGTGTCAGCCACCACCTCAGGAAAGGAAGCTCTGGTCCTGACGTGGATCCTGGGCTGAGCAGGCTGCAGGTCACCAAATGGTTGTGGGGAGACAGTGCATGAAGCTCCATCATAATGATTCTGGGCTCAGGTGTGTGCAGGTGGGGGGATCTTATCGGGTGGATTTCTTTTCCTTACTTTGACTCTTTTGAAATACAGATTCTCAATTGAAGCACAGATGTATTCCAGGGGTTTTTGGGTTTAAGAGGCAAGCACACGGATGAGACAGTTCAATAAAAAGTGTTCACCGTCAGGGGTCCAGCAATCATCTGTCACCCAGAAAACAATCATAATGAGACTGAGAGGATTCTCCTCCTTTGGGACACATGGCCTTCACATCCAGGCCCAACCAAATGTTGACAGATGCCTCTGGGGAACATATATGACACACTCACAAACTCTGCCAGACATTGATACCCCCAAAAGTATCTTGCTGCTTTGCACTCCTACGCGAGTCCATGCACAATGCACCCACATTATTAAACACAAGAGAAACCGTATGACGACACTCATAGAAATGTTCACCCAGGCACACACATGAGTGCACTCACATATTTCCACCTGCCTGGATATCACAGAACCACATCTCTATCACACACACACATGGACACTGTCAACTCCCAGCCAGAAACCTATTTGTACTTAGCTCTTTAGAGATTGAGGTAATTGCAACAGGTCCAATTACCATTTTTCCAGCTGGGAAAATGAGGCAAGCCATGGCTGTGCCTGTTTAATACAGACATATGAAGATTCTTGAAGTCAAGGAGGCTTCCCAACCTTGCGCTCAAGACATACAGAGGCCTTTCTCTCTGCGCCCTGCTCGCATGTGCCTAGCTCAGTCTCTTTCGTCCTCTGATTTTCTGGTCTCAGGAGGAAAGGGACTGTGCCTGGCCCTATAGCTGTAGGAGGGGCCATGTGTCTCAACTTCTAAGGTGCTCGCCATGCATAATAAAATAATATCCAACTCTCTGCCCCCAGGACCCAGTCCCTGGCTGCTCCAGCCTGGTTTAGCAGTGGGCTTGACAGCATCCAAGGTCCCAGGAACAGTGCGCTTGCTGGTGGTCCAAAGCCCTGTTGTGGACCTGCAGTCTGTCCAGGGTGAGGGTATGGGAGGTGGAGAATGGGCCGCTTGTGTTGGAGCAGGTAGGCGAAGATCATAGATGTGGCTATGGGATAAGGACACTGGTTAAATGGGTGGTGGGAGGGCAGTCAAATTGGCAGCAAGTGGGTACGAAAACATGGCAGAGGTAGGAAATAGGCTGCCTGGAGGCTGAAGAAGGTGGAAGGGTCCTGGGCTTTGACTTGCATGCTGAGAGGAGAAGGAAAATGGAATGGTTTATCTGGAAAAAGTGTGGGGCTTCTGTGTCATGGGAAGACATAGCAGAGGCAATAAAGAAGAGAGATCCCCTTGCTTGGCCCTAATCAATTCGATGGGCAACAGCTGTGATTGACAGCTTGTCCCGCTTCCAAGGAGCGTTGATTGAGCTACTCACCTGTGCCAATCACGGGGCCCTGAGAAGCTGAACCCAAGTCCAGTCACCCCTTCCAGCCCAGAGCTCCTTTCCAGGGGTTCCCAAGTGGCCTGGGCTTGGAGGGGGCCAGTTTGCAGAAGAGCCAAGCAACATTAGAGAAAGAAACAGAGAAGAAGCTCCAAGGGGGAGCAGGAGGCAGGAAAAAGTGGCTCGTGTTCTCTTCTGTTCAGTCAAGAGGCCTGGGGCTAGAGCCTGAATTTCTGGGACCTGGATGTTCAAGGCCGAGGTGAGACTGGCAGCACCCCTGCCCGCTGCCCCGCAGACCTTTAGGTGTTTATGCAGGTGCTGTTTCTCCAGGTGAGGGCAGGTCATTGACTCCTTGACCTCCCAATTCCAGGTATGTTAAATATATTACTGACTTAAAAAAAAAAGAAGAGTAATCTCTTTGAAAACTCGAAATAAGTCCAACACACGTTTAAAAAGAAATTCATTTTGTAGTTATACCTTTTTATAGTAATGCCTCATAGAAGAAGATGGAGCAATATATTTAAGTCAAAGAAAAAAATGTGGGTCAAGGCTCATATAAAGTATCTAACCAAATTTAGGTTCAATTACAAGAGCCTCAGATAAACTAAATAATGTG
>NW_006494613.1:73791-90755 GCF_000325575.1 Pteropus alecto | reverse complement strand
GAGCCTGCTCTGAGGAGACTCCAGACGCACAAGATACAAATAGCTATATGATTGATTATATTATCAATATTAACTGTGAGAAAACAATGTTACTTCAATTTAGATGTGCGGGAAAGGTAGAGATGAAGCAGAAGCATTGCTCACAGTAGAAAATATACAAACAATAGCCAAAAGAAAATTTAAAAGGATGAGAAGCATATTACATAAAGTAAAAGTAAGGATTAGAACAAGAGTCAGCAAACTACACTTCCTTGGTCAAGTCCGGCCTATGCATGTTTTAGTAAGTAAAATTTTATTTGAGCACAGTCACATCCATTTGTTTACTCTTTTGTTTGTGTATTGTCTCTTTTCCCTTTAAACTACAACTGCAGAGTTGAGTACTTTCAACAGAATCTAGGCGGCTCATAAAATCAAATCTATTTATTTCAGTAGTCACAATTGGAGTATGAAAGTGAATCAACTTCTACTTTGAAGTCCAGTGACTTAAAGGAAAGAAATATACTTTTTTCCCACCTTTGCTATGGGAGCAGGACCTCTAGGTAACCAGTTATTTGATATGAAGTTTCCTATTTATAGAAATATTTTAGCTAATAAACACAGAAGAACTGAAACGAATTAATAAGTAGGAAATGACTATCAGTGGATGCTGCTATAATAAAGGAGAGCTAAAGAGATTTGGTGTATCTCCTTAAAGAAATAGTGCATACAGTAGTCCCCCTTATCCTTAGTTTCACTTTTCATGGAAAATTTAAGACATAAACAATTCAATTGACAATTCATAAGTTTCAAATTGCACATTGTTCTGAGTAGCATGATGAAATCTCTCCCCCATCCTACCCAGGATGTGAATCAACCCTTTGTGCAGTGTAACCATGCTGTATACACTCTCTGCCCATCAAGTACCATGATACCAGGGAGGTTGATCTGAAAATCCACAGGATATCATGGTACTTGTGCTCAAGTTGCCCTTTTTTACTTAATGATGGCCTCAAAGTACAATCATAGTGACATTAGCAATTCAGAAATGCCAAAGAGAAGCCGTAAAGTGCTTCTTGTAGGTAAAAAGGTAAAAGTTGCCTGCTTTATAATGAAAGAAAACAAACTGTATGCTAAAATCTACAGTAATCTACAGTAAGAACAAATCTTTTATCCATGAAATTGTGAAGAAGGAAAGAGAAATTTATGCTAGGTTTGCTGTGTTGCACCAAATACTAAAAGTTATGGTCACAGTGCATGACAAGTGTTTAATTAAGATGGGAAAGACATTGCATTTGTGGGCAGAAGACATGAACATGAAATGTGTTCCAATTGACAGCAATGTGTTGCACCAGAAAACACTGAGGCATCAGCAAGAGATGCCCTGAAATGAA
Organism: Pteropus alecto; assembly: GCF_000325575.1. NCBI lineage: Eukaryota > Metazoa > Chordata > Mammalia > Chiroptera > Pteropodidae > Pteropus > Pteropus alecto. Next base: position 89,385 of record NW_006494613.1, on the reverse strand, counting down.
TAAGCACGTTCACATAACTTTTATTATATTGTTATAATTGTTCTACTTTATTATTAATTATTACTCTCTTTCTGTGCTAATTTATAAGTTAAACTTTATCATAGGTATATATGTATAGGGAAAAAACATGATACATATAGAGTTAAGTATTATCTGAGGTATCAATCAACCACTGAGGGTCTTGGAAAGTATATACCCTGAGGATAAGGGGGACACCGTATCACTTACGATTTATTTCTAAAAACAACAACAAAAACCTGAATCTAATCAGGACTCTATTTCTAACTACCGATTTATAGGAAATAGAAGAGACAGAAAAATATGAAATGAGCCACTGAACATATAGTCATCAGTATTCAGACTTCAGAAATCTGGCTTTTTGAACAAGGTGAAAAAAAGAAGTGACAGTGCTGAAGCCTATAGGTTATAAGGACTTAAAAGACCTATCAACCTATTGCAATGTTTAGATGGACCTTAACTGGATCCTGATGTGAATAAAATTTTAATACAAATATTGACAGGATATTTTTGATATAAAGAAATTTTTGTAAATTTGGGGGCGAGTAAGAAATGTATAGTGATTACATTTTAAGAGAACTTATATTTAAGAGATACATATGAACATATTTACAGGTGAAATATTATGTCTCTGCTCTGCTTTAAAATAATAGAATGAGGGAGCAATTGGAAGTATAGAGAAAAAAATTTCACAGGGCTCGATAATGTTGAAACTGGGTAGTCGATACATGGAGGTTCATCGTAGCAGTCTCCATAATTTTATTTATGTTTAAGATATTCCATACTAAAAGATTAAAATGTCTTAAATGCTGGTGATGTCAAATTTTGTAAATGAATTCTAACCTTTTTCTATTTAAATTATTAATTTTCATTTAGATATTAAATTCAGTTATAGCATAGTCATAAAACTTACTTTGCAAATGACCTTACCAATAACTTCTTGGTACAGAAATCACAATAAAATACTTCTTTAATGAATTAAATTTATTGTTTATTATCTTTAGTCATATGATACGTGGTAGAGCTCAAAACCATAGGGTAGCTAATTCTGAAGAAATTATGAACCTTTAAACAATTAACCTTAATTTATATAACAAATTTATTTACATAGCTAAAGGACTAGGAATTGATTTTAGGCTATTAACGGTTATATTAAATAAAACTGTGTTAGAAAGACATGAGCCTGTATTTCACACTGAATAATTAGTATTAGTAACAATATTCAAGAATTAGGCATTAAACAAACTAATAGCCATTTAGGCTTCACCAAGTTTTGAGAGGATAATTCATGAATGTGCTATTCCTTCTCAGTTCTACATGCATAATAGGGCACGTACAAAGATACATGTGTGCATTTGGTAAATTGTTATTCTTACAGTAATGAGAGCCAGTTGTATTATATTCATATCTGAGTACTAAATGTATTTCTATTCCTAGAAATCAGAGCTATTTTGTAAAAAATACCAAGTTCCACAACCTAAATATTTACCACAATTTTCTTTTTAAATTTAACTACTCATTTGTTTCAAAATAAGATGACAACACAGTTTTCAATGAACTCTTATATTTATTTTACTTGCAATAAGGTAGTTTACATAATGTAAATTAGACCAACCCTAAACTTTGACTCCTTGATTTTATACAAAATATAATTTCCTGCAGTTCAGAGATTTTAAAAACTCAAAGAACTGGTCTGCTATTTTTAAACCATTCAATTACGCAAGTGATGCTTAATCATGAAAGACAGCTTAATTCCTTTAATTCCAAAGACACACTGTTTATAATCTGATTTTTTCATATGATTTTATTGTATTTGTGCAGCCTTAAATTCTAGATCAGTGAGATCTGAAGTCAAGGAAAAGTGATTTATTTTTAATGATCATCAATTGAACTCAGATGGGAAATTTCATCATGCCTCTTCTACGTTTTATTCGCATTTTACTCTTTCTCTTCCACTGGCATTCATACCTGTGTGTACACTTGCTCTGGCTCTCTTCTTTTTTCCTCTTCCCCCTTCTAAAAATGCTGATTGATGGAGTGTTTGATAGGATGTCCAGGAATGGCCTGCAGAGTAACAGGTAAATGTTTCATATCCTGTTTCCTACTTGATGCTTTTTCTGAGCCACTATTCTACTAATAAATTAAATTTGGCTTTCCTGGGTCTCCTAGATTCTAAAATTGTTGGTGTGATTGCTAAAAAAAAAAAAAAGAAGATGGATTGCTTAATTGCAAAGGAGTATTAGAAAAAAAGGGAGCGTTCATCCTATTATTAGTAATGTCTCACAGAATCTGTGTTGGCCCACTTCACAAATTGGCTTTGACTTGCTTCTCTGTGTGGTTAAAGTATATCAAACCGAAATGATGAAGAAAGATTTTCAGAGTTAAAAGACATGAGAGACTGAATCTTCAACTTTTCATTTACTGACAAGTATCATTTTTAGAAAATCACTTAACCTTTTCTCATTATGTCTTTGTAAAGTGAAGATAAAAATTTTGATTTCTTGTAAATGGGTATGAATTAAATATAATGCGACATATATGTGTTGATTAAAGTTAGTCACTAATTTTAACATGTGTTTTCATCTATTCTGAGAAAATATGTAAGTACCAGAAACCACACAATTCAGGGAATGTCTAGCAGTTACATACCCATTAACAATATACTACATCCCAGAGGGTTAGCCAGTACCTCATAGCAGAATGAGAATAAGGTTTATTATCTAACATATTCAAATAATTATGGTGTTCTACAATATTATACACAAAGTCTGAAAATAGCATGTTATTGTCTTGACATTTCAGGAGTATGAAATCCTCTCAGCGTTGTCATCTATCAGAAATTAAAATAAACTGGAAATATCTCTGAGTGTTCGTGATCTTCCTACCTTCTTCACAGAGAACTTTTAGACATATGTATTTCATTAGACAATGAGCAGAACACTATCAATTTATTGAACATACCTTAAATAATATATCTTACTTTTTGAAGGAACTCAAAGATTGATGAGGACCACTTCCAGAGAGTCAGCTTGGACTCAAAGCACATAGCTGGTCCTTGTTTCATAGTCCAGATGGGCATTCACATAGATAACACCCATGTTATTAATTCCAAATTTATCGAGAATTAAAGTATAATTTCTTGGTCATTTTCTTTACACTACAAGGAAAAATAATTCTCTTTAAAAGGCACTGTGATTTAAAAAACATCTCTTTATAATGAGAGTAATGCATAAAGGTGATAACATACTGGCTTTTGGAAACCATGTTCCAGAATTGATTGAATCAATGTTATCCTAAGTGCATGCATTGAAATTCTAGGAATTTTTTTTTTTTTTTTGAGATTTTCCTTACAGTTAATGTTTCTGTAATCAATTACAATTGGGAGCAATGCATAGTATACCCCTCACCATGGATTCAGACGGCACTCTACTGTACTAAAGGCCTTCAGAAATTCTTTTTTAAAGAAACTCATATAGTTTTGTTTCACCAAATTATTTACGATCTTATTAGATTATTATACTTTTAATGATATAATGCAACTTATTATTCTGTATATTCTGCTATGAACACTTGAGGGAAAAACAGATAATTTGATATGTTGGTTATTTAGAAAACATTTTATTATTTTAAATGGCTTAAAATATTTTGCCCTGATATTCATTTTTTAAAAGAGATTTGCTTATATATAACTGAGTGAGGAGCAAGACAATTTTGAATATTTTATTATATCCTACTTCTTGCACTTCTGGTATTTTTTCCTAACTTTAGTTTTTTCCACTGCATTTATTACTACCTAATTGCTATATATTTGTCAGTTTAATAATTTTCATTGTCTATCTCCACTTACTGGATGGTTAAAGTCTGTGAGGACAGGGTTGTATTTTTTCATTGCTCTATCCCTCATGGCTAGATGCTCAATAAACATTTGTGAAGTGAATTAACAAATATGTGTTGAATAAATTGATAAATAAATAAATTGATTGTAAAAAATATTCATTGTGAAGAAAAGAGGATAACAAGTAGAGCCACTCTGCTATTTTCAAGTAAGAGAACTGATAGAATCACACACGCACAAATAGTACCAGAACAGCAATTCGGGCAGAAACACCTACTTCCAGTAATTCGCCAAAATAATCAACACAAATGGAAGAGGAAAGGCACCTGCTATATGTTCTCTAGGCCTTTTAGAAAACATGGAGTTGTTCCTTTGGCCACATACATGTGAATCTAGAAGAAAGGTGATATTGTAGATATCAAGGGAAAGGGCTCTGTTCAAAAAGGAATGCCCCACAAATGTTTCCATAGCAAAACTAGACGGATTTACAATGTTACCCAGCTAACAGTTGGCATTGTTGTAAACAAACGAGTTAAGGGCAATAGTCTACACAAGAGAATTAATGTACGCATTGAGCATATTAAGCACTCTAACAGCCAAGATTGCTCCATCCAGAGAACCACACTTTGTGAGAATGAATGGTAAGGAACCTGAGCTGCTGGAGCTCATCCCCTATGAATTCATGACATGATAGGTTTGAAAAAATAAAATAAAAGGCCTCTAATTGAGTAGGTGTCCCTTTCCCCAAAGAAATATTTAAAGAAAACCGACTGTACTAATTCATTAGGTGATGTCTTTATTATTCAGGCTTAGTGTTTTTTCTTGCTGAAAGTTGTGAGGTGGTTTGCTATGGAATAAAGTATAGTCTATTGGTTAGGAAATGGCATCTGCTGAATTACAGTTAAGCTCAGAGTAAGTTGATCACTCCTAATCATGTCATAAATAGCTGTAGGTATTAGGAACTTGCCTTTGAAGCCTGCTACTTAAAAATAGGTTACTTAAAGTCCTCCGTTCTTTGTAAGTTACATTTGCTTCCACCTTTCATGGAATATGACTCAGAAAGTAATAGTGTTTCTGATAATTTGGAACTAGACTATCTTTTTATTTCAACCAGGAGTAGATATTTATGTTTAGTAGTTTACAGGATGCATGGCATTCTAAGCACTTTACATAATTTACTGATAAACCATGGAGTAAGTATTGTTTTACCCATATTACATAAAGGAAGCTGAGTCACAGTTAACTTGCCCAATGTTCCAAGTGTGCAGAGATTCAAGCCTAGAGAGTCTGGTTCCATAATCTGGTCTCAATCTCTAGTGTTATATTGCCTCATATCAGTGAGAACATTTTAAAGATACTTCGTATAGTTAAGCACATTTAGGTTATTCAGTTGCTTCCCGAATATTTTTACTTGGATGTGACACATCTTAAAATCAACATAGTTGAAAGGGAGTTGATCACATCCCATCCTAACTGCCTTCAGTTTTCTGTGATAGCTGTAGCTATAGTGTCTGTTTATTTGAAATAAAAACCTGACTTCTAGTATTTTCTTACCACTAATAGAAAAAAAAAAAAAAGAGGAAGAAAGTAGCAGAAAAGATTGAAAAATTACAACTTCAGTCAAATGTTGGAAGTCTAAGGAAGAAGGAAATTTAATAATATTTAGAGCAGAGGCACAGCAGCACAATAGAAACAAAGAAGAAAGCAATAAGAAAAGTATGATGTTGAACACTTGCTTCAGGTACAGCAATTTCTTGTAATGGTTGTTTGTCGAAGCACTTGAAAAAGGTCTTTATAATTTCCTTGCAAACTACTTTAACAGAATTAACATTCATTCATTTTTATATATTTAATATTTATGTTTTTATTAAATATATATTAACTATTTTTGACTACTCACATTATGACAGGCCATCTGTCATCTAGCTAATCAAAATGGAGAAACAGAAGACAACTAAGCTGTAGACAATAGGTGAAATGAGGAATGGGTGAGAAGGCTTTAGCTCTGGACTTATTCCTAGAGACTCACAAACCATTCTATTCTCAGTGAACCATGATGGGTAGACAAAACTTAAATGATTTACTTACTTACAATTGCTAATTGTATGTCTAATTTAACCGTTTGAGGAAACCTTATATAGTATATATGTCTTTTATCATGGATGTGGCTCTTTAGGCGTTCATAATTATTTATGATTTTAAAGTTTATTTGAGTTTATCTAAGGTAGGACATGGAATACAGATCTTGGATGATACAGAACAGTGGGAAGAGGTTCCTATAAGGCAATAATTATGACTAAAAGCTGAAAGTAGGGTGCATTAATTCTGAAGAAATGTCATGAAAATATTCCTATATGAGGAGGAGAAGGCTTCAAGAATTGAATATTTAGTGTTTCCTGAGTGTGTGGGGTTGGGGGTGGGGGTGGATCTCTTTTGTTACTATAACTGAAGTTTTAATCAGATTCAGCACATAGTTACCAATGCATTGAAGTTGGACACATTAGAAATATAGAGTAAACAATAATTCTACCTGAAATTAATTTTAAATTCAATTTGACTTGTTTATGGAGAAAATACCGATTGAATAAACATCTACTCACCCTCTTTATTCCTCAAACAATGGAGTACACAGTACTCTGATTGATGGCCACAGCAGAAATTATACCAACTGTTAGACTCTCTGTTTGCCAATTCACTTACTGGAGGAGGTCAGCAGGTTTAGAGAAATTAGTAATTTTTTATTGTCCTCTTTGCTATGATGGAGTCCTGAATTTCATAATAAAATGTGTTAGTTTATATGTGGGCTTATTTGAATAATTCTATTTTCTGAAGTTTTTAAGGATGTACTACATTAAGACTCCAGCCCTAAAAACCTGTGTTCCAAATCATGAAAATGCTCCTTTCAGAATTTCTTGTTACCTGCATTGTTTTTAATTTAGAATGGAACACAATACTCTATTACTGTATTAGCTGCCAGATATCATTCAACATTCTTTTCACTCCTCTCTAAAGCATCTTCTGGACTATAGGCAACGGATAGATACAATTTGCTACCTCAAATCTTGATAAAGTAAAATGTTGCAAATGTGTTGCTGATGTTATAATAATTAAGCAAATGGCTTCCAAATGTTTCTTTCTGGTCCTTACTCAAGCTTTAAGATAAAGCTCTAATTGTACTAAAAGTATTTGAATGGATGGCATCACAGAATATATATTTATTTTGAGTTCACTTTTTTTTTTGCTTAACTGTAGCCACATTATGTACTCAGTACCATGCTGTTTACTTAATTTCAAAAATATATTTTCAACAACACATTGTTTCAATCTCAAAACCTCACTTTCATTATATAATGTGGGTCACTGTCTATCATAACTTTATTTTCAAAATTGAATGCAAATAATCTCACTTTAATAATTCACAGGTATTCATAATATCCAGCTTCAATAGATGTACAAGATTACTGAATACAAAATTTTAACAATGTTTCCGAGCCTTTTTGTAGTCTAGTCAATGTACCTAACCCATCTGATTTCTAATAACCTTTAGCTTTTTCCTCAAACTGTAAAACGAATCCTGTTGTTATTTCTTTCACAAGTCTTACTTTTAATATTTACTCTTTTAATACTACCCTACAGTTTTATCTTGATTTTTTTCATTTCTTCTAATCTAGATTGCACTGGGCAATTATATCATGCCTATATTGAAACCTTTTATAACAAAACCTGAGACATAAATATATTCAGAAAAATTAATTACATACAACCTTTGGCACTATAGTCTATATATTGATTGACTAAGTGTGAAGCAATCTATCTTATTCATAGATGCTCCAGCACCTAATGGTGGTCCATATGTTAATTATATGGACAATAAATATATCTCAATTTACTTTATTCTCCTGTATCTTTTCTGCCTTCTGTTGTTAACAGTATTCAAATATTTCTTGGATAATCATACCTCCTCCATTCTCAGTCTAATTGGTTTGGATAGGACTGACCCATTCTCTAGGATATATGGATAGACACATTTCTTATCTCTGGCCAATGAGGACACTTTATTTATCCTCTTTCCTTGGTTTGTGTGTGATAAATGTCTCATACAAAGCCAATGAAAGTCGTGACTAGAACCTTTACTGTTAATTATTGGAGGGGGGATGTATTTATTTTGGTTTTTTGGTTTTCGGTTATTTTTCTGGCTAGGATTTTAATGTTTGTACACTAAAATAGGTTCTTCTTGATAATGATACCAACACAAATGAAATAACTGAAGGTTGAAAATAGATCACACATACTTTGACTAATATTTTAAATGCTGCTATAATTAAAGCTTGGTAAACTTACCATGTCATTTATGGAAAAAAAAATTCTCTATTTCTTCTTTATCTTCGATTTCTATCACTTCCAATCAAAGAGTCTCAACTACTTTATGAAAAACATGTTTAGAGACTTCTTTTAATTAAGATATCTGAGATAACACAATGATATCTGTAAGCAATTTAGTCATTGTCATAGTGTCAGTGCACTGAACAAAGCATAACTCTGTTAACTTTGTACAAAAAATAAGAATAGGCTACCATAAAAATGAAAATACTTATAAAAGTGACACTAAGGTTTGTTGTGATGGACTGCTTTGCTTATGAATAAATACAGTGTACGACATTTTAGATTATAAAGAGACATTAAGACAATATGCTGTTGACACATTGTTTAGTGGTTGACCATAGTGATTGTGAAAGAAAAGCCTGAAAAGGGTTAAAATTAGAGAGCTATGGAAACACAATCGTCTCTAAAAAGGCCCTCAATAATCTCCCCCTGCTGGTATTCTTATACTGTGTCTTCTTCTCCTCTTTCATGAAGGCCAGTTGCTGACTTGTTTCTAACCAATAGAAATTGGCACAGTAGATGGGATGACACTTCAGTGATTATATAACATATAGCTTATAACATTATCCTTTCTAGTAGACTCTATTTCTTTTGCTGGATTTAATGAAGTGAATGCATGGAATTGTCTAGATGACAGGATTTTAAATGTGACGTCTGACCAATAGTCAGTGAGGAACTAAGGCCTCAGTCCAGTATCCCACAAGTCATTGAATTCAACCAAAAAACACAAGCTTGAGAATGTACCCTTCTCTAGTCAAGCCTCAGATGAGACCCTAACAGTGGCCAATACCTCATTTCAAACCTGTCTGAGACTATGAAACAGAGAATACAGGTGACTAATTTCTAACATACAGAAACATCAAGATGATATATGTGTTTTTTAACATATTAAGTTTGTGTTAATATTGTTATGCTGGAATAGATAGCTAATACACATGCCTTCAATAATAAGAGCAATGAATTGCTAACTTGTGACAGATCAAATTATATACAACTGAATTTGATACAAGAAAACATATGTTAGTCATATTCTAGAATAACTTTTATAAAATAAATTTATTTTTTGTAGAATTAGACATTTCTTAAATTGTTTACTTGTCTGTCTTGTTACTACATGAGATAAAAACTAGATTTTGAGCTTTCCAGAATTAGTTTCTTGATCCGCATAAAGTAGAGAAATATAAAGTCTGCAAAGAAGAAATGGTAAATCACATTAAATAAATTTTCAGCTTTAATAAAGAAAAATACCATCTTTCATTTCAAACTTTAAAAATAATATTTCACATGTAATTTTGTACAATCTGGATAGAAGTATTAATACCAGACAAATTAACTGGCATAATTTAAGAAAGAATTTAAACCCAATTCATAACACAAAAATAATTTAATATTCTACTTGTTAGTAAATGTTTTAAACAGATTTACTTCTAGACAAAGTATCTTCTCATTAACCTTTGTTTTCATTGTTCCAACACACTTTCTACCAGAATCAAAACATACCATAAAAATGCAATTTTCTCTAGGCTAGAATTAAATGAGCCTCTATGATAATGAGCATTAGATGACCAAATTTTAATTCTGTTCTATTTGTTGCCAGGCAGAACACATTTTATTTTGTTTTATGCCCTGGAAAGTACCAGTTACATGATTGGAGTAAATTATATGTTCTCTTTGGATTCACATTTAATTTAAATACAAAATGAAGCAAAAAGAAGTCAAGATCCATAAAATCAGATAGCAGAGAGGATAGAAAGAGAACAAAATTGAATAGAATGAACTGAACATAAATTCATAGAGAAAGTGGCTGAAGTAAAGAACTGGACACTGCATGTTCTATTTAGTAAGGGTAACTACTATGCAATAAGGCAATTCCAGTGAGATTTTAAAGTGAAAAGTAAATTCAAATTTTTATGTGAATTCCATAAACTTTTACATTTGGCATGCAATGGAAGTTTTTAAAGCTTCATCTGACTTGGTTTGATCTATGTTCTTGATCTATGAGCTGACTGACAGTCTATAAGTCTTAGAGTAAATTATCTGAAAGATATTTTCCAGTTCTGCCATTCTGAGTCTGATATAATGTGATTTACCATTTCTTCTTTTCTTTCTGTTGAGTATAATCAAAATCTATTGATTAATTTCTGAAGCCAAGAATTATGGCCAAATAAAAGATTTCTAAAAAGGCTTTATACACACACACACACGCACACACACATATCTATATATGTGTGTGTGCGTGTGTGTGTGTGCATGTGTGTGTATATCCTTTTCTCTCTGTTAATTCATATAGTTGTAATTCACTATTTATAATAAACAGTGCATCATTGACCACCTTCCAATGAACTTTTTAACACCTAATTAAAAATAAATAGCTGCCAAGTGTCTGAAATTCAAGAATTTTACTTTTTAAAACTAGATTTACTGCTAATATAATTGAGAAAAACTTTTACAATAAAAGTGGCACATAAAACAAGTAGTTTCTTTGCAGATAAACTACATCCCAGGAGAGTTAACTGCTACACAATTTATATACAAAATACTACCACATAGTTTTATCATGGATGTAAAAACTAATTCTTAGATATCAGTTTTACATTTCAAATTTATTATTATTTTTTGAAAATATAGGCTACAATAAACCTATCTCAATTAAATGCTTTTAAAGATCTTTGTCCTCTGAATAACAGCTGTACTAAAATAACAGAATTTGCAATTTTCAAATGTTAGGTTCATGAAGTAACAATAAAAATTAATGTTATATGTGTTACGTGATTATTTTAAATGCCCTATGGTTTAGTATATAAAAGAGTTTGTAAATATATGCTATAAAACTACACTGAGATTCTCCTTCTACTGAGAGAAAATCTAATTTATTTTGACACGTTAGTATTCAATATATTCGCAAATCACTACCAAGTAAGAAACAGTTTTTATATCTACTATGAGGAAATTTAATGAAAATGGGAAGGAAAAAAAACACAAAATTGAACTCTATTTATTTGTAACCTTGATGTAATTTCATCAGGGTGATTTAATTTTACATATTTAACTGAGGAAAATAGTTTCCAATAGACATAAAGCAGAAAAGAGATACCAACTCTTCTAAAATTCTTAAGATGGATTGTAGATAAGAAAATTAAGAAAGGATCAAATGCTTAGACTCTGCTTTTTTACATCTATTCCAAAGTGTGCTTACTAATGTTAAGAGTTTAGCTTCTATTCAGATCCATGAAGTTTCCTCATCTTGAAGACAGGAAAATGGAAGCCCTGGAGTTGTACACAATTCCTCAAGTTCAGAAAATGAAATGAAATCTACATTATATGAAAACTACATCTGTCATTAAGGATGTCTATGTGTTTGTTTCATATATTGTTCTCGATAGAATTTATCTACTCTATCTCAGTATTGGCTCTCAAACTTTAAAACAGAAGAATTAGCTGAAGGACTTATTAAAATTTTTAAATTTTTTTGAATGATACTTAAACATTCTGATTTAGTAGGCTCATGAGGCCAGACCTAAGAATATCATTTGTAAAAGGTCGTCCTTTCAATAGTTAAAGTGGCAAAATGTGCTATTTTTGTAGCAAGATTTTAATCGTGCCCTAAAAAGACAGAAAAGGTTATTTTCAGGTAAAGTCATCTCTCATATTGGACAATAAATCTAAATTACAATAGAAAACAATCTTAGCAAACAAGAGATGCTCTCTGTGTGTGGATTTATTTTATATTGTAATAATAGTTTACAGATAGCTTTTTTTCATTCTTTAAAATCAAGACAAATAGTTTCCCCTGAACTATTGTAGTTACTGATTAAAAATACCTAGCTCCAAACTGTGTGGTTTACAGAATGATTGCAATGTTCTTCAGTGTATAGGATAATTTTCAGTCTCTTGAATCATGAGACAATAACTAGAACTGCTCATTCACCATTTCCGTGGCCCTTGTTATAAAATTGTTTTCATTTTTCATAGTCTATAAAGATGAATTTCTGACTTTTAAATTATGTTTTTGAATAACAGCAGATAGACTGTTAGTCCTTTATAGTTCTTTATAAAAGCAATTCTATTTTTATTCTTCAATAGAAAGTGACTCAAAAAATATTTTTAAATATAAACTGTATAAAATTTTTGTACTGTCATTTGTTATAAGACCAATTCTCATTAATGAGCTAAGAGTGAATTTTTGACTTTAATAGGGAACTGATGAGATTTCTTTTTTCACTCAGGGGATTTGAATTTTTTAAAAAAGTGTTAAGATACTTACATGTATAGTAATCTTATTTTGGATTTGATGTATAAAGTTTGAATAATTCCAGAAATTGAAAATGACTCAATATTTTTTCTAAAATTTAACAAAATATCAACTTGTTCAAGATGTTAATAAAAATATGTTAGGTATATTTGTCTCTTTACAGTATATAAAAATAATAAATTTGAATTTGTTTTTATAAAAAATGCATTGTAAAATATATGAATCCTTAGAAATGAACATAAATGTGGCATTAAACCATGCAAAGTGTAATAGTTTAATGATCAATGTTGATATATTTTCATTTTAAATAAATACTCAAAGTATGTCTATATTGCTAGCACATTTGTTTGGAAATGACTGTCTTTAATCAAATTTAGGGTAAATTGTGTAAGATATTGCATTTCTCATTTAGAATCAATATCCACATTTAGACTCTCTGATCTATTCCAGATGTATTGACCTTTCCATGATTTTTACCTCTAAAACAGATGTCATGTGAATCCCAGTGTGTAAGTCTCATTCCATTATCCTGAGATTGAGGGCAAATGTCAGTCTTCCAAATGCTAACTCAACCCACAAGAGTCTCTTTATTCTAAAGTAATATATGTGTTTGAATTACTATTACAATTTTGATATGTCCATTTGTATTAAATGAAAGATATATAAAATGTATTTTCTGATTGTGACAGTACAACTATTTTGAACAAGATCAAAATGTGTAATTGACTGAAAATCTCTCATCAGATATGGACATAAGGTAGCAATGAGATTGTGCCTCACAGATCTCCAACTATAGGAAGCACTTTGACCAAGATTCCTGTTGCTGTCCTCTGAAGTCTACTGCACTATTTATGTAAAGGTCATGCTTCCAAAGGGCTGCTTACAGATAATGAATGAGAAAAGCAGAAATGCTAAGGCAAGTCTCTTCCTGGGAGACACATGACTTATCTGCCATCTCACTATGAATTGAGAACTCCCTGACCATGATGCAGAATCTCACATAAATGACAGAGTAGTCACTTAAAAGACAAAGCAGGCTAGGATTGTTCTCTTCTTATTTTTCACTTGGTGTCTGAAGACATGTGTTTTGAAGGTTTACCCTGTTTCCTCATCCTTTCTCTCATACAGGAATATTACCTAACAAAATATTTGCTTATTAAATCTCATTTTAATGTCTAATTGTTAGAGAACAGATCTAAACTAACCAACACAGGACATTAGGAGATTAAAGTTAAAAAGTAGTATTAGTATTTCTAAATATATAAATTAAAATCAAAGTATTCATTAACATTTACAAAAAGAGTTCTGGGGAAAGTAAAGATGAAGAAATTAAAAATATATTAATATAGAACTTTAATATATATTAATGTATGTATTAATATAAATTGATATATAAAATGAACAAAGAAATTGAATAGATTTAATACATATTAATTTATGTAGAGACAAAAAATGAATAAGAAAACCTTGAGGGTTATAGTACAACATTATTTAAACATTATTACAATGTAGAAGAGTGTAATATGTTATAGGATATTTTTAACTAGTACAAGATACTCCAATTAATATTTCCCTCTGGTCAGCAACTACATGGTTGCTACCATTCTTTTCTTCCACATCAGTGTCAGACACCACAAGGTATACAGAACTCTCTTTCCCACTAAGCCCAACCCTTGTCAAGATACCTTCTAATAATAAAAAGAAAGCATTATTTGTCACATCTGTCTTAACCAAAGAGTTTCCTTCAATTTCAATTGAACGGTAGCTGAAGATGCCACCATAAATTACAACAGTAGAAGTTAAGGACATGCCACCCCAAAATTTGCCACTTTGGTATATTGATTACTTTGAGCTGTAGGCACTTACATAATAGCAAATTTGGGGAAAGGTTTTCTCTGAACTCTCCCTTTCTGCCTAAAGACAGATCCTCTAAAAGGAACTCAATTGTCATAGCTCTCTCTCCCTAGGAGCTCCATCAACTAACAAAGATTGATTCTTATCACAGGAGAACAGATTAGAAGTGGACAAGACACCCAGGCAAACTTTGTCACAAACTATCAGATCTCCCATTTATCTTTCAAAAACTATTTACTCTCCTAAGAGTCTTATGCACCCCCTTCCCTTTCCTATTAAGATAATATTTAATCCTGAATTCTAAAGCCACCTCTTTGAGTTATTCATTTTTCCTAGATATCTCCCATGTATACATAAAGTATTCCATGTTAATAAATTTGTGTTTGTTTTTCTCTTGTTAATCTATTTTTGTTACAGAGTCTCAGCTAAGAACTCAGAAGGATCCAGGGACAATGAATTTTCTTCCACAGTCATACTCCTTAAAAGAGGGAGTGAAGTCTAAAATTGATGAAGATTCAAAAGACAGTGCATAGAAAATAATGTAAGAGAATAAATATAGTCATAATAATCTCAGCATAAGAACTGACTTTCCAACTTTCACAGCTATCCAAACATCAAGGGGTGAATTCCTCTCAACTGTAAGTTTTTTAAAAGAGACTAGTGGACATTGAGGTAAGAATATTAGAAAAATCAAGCATTAAATTATTATGCTGACTAAATGATCACTATGGTATATTTCATTCATCATGATATGACTCTAAGAACAGAATTTTGATGAGTAAGATTAATCTCTATTTCTCTACTTCTAGTGAAAATCAAATTGAGGAAAATGATTTAAATTAAGATATGAGATTGCATATAGATACAGAGAAACTTCTTAATTGTTTGAATGGTAATAACTTGAAGTTAATGCTTATTTATGTAAGAGACAGGCTAATACTTGAACTCAATCCATTGGAAAAAAAAAAATTGAATCCACCTGAAGATGATTTTGAGAAAGAAGTGGTGTTTCCATAACAAAAGATAAAAAAAATGCCATTAATCATTAACTCCTTAAGAAATTTGTTTCAAGAAAAGGAGAGGAAAAATAAATAAATAATTATCTGGGCATGCAAACTCAAAGGCACTAAATTACTGATAGTTCCTTGTTTGTCAAAAAAGAAAACTGAAAGAACCAAATAAAACGAATAATATATTAAAATAAATATTTGTTATAATTTTGGAATTGTGCATTATGTAATGTGAATGTTGT
>NW_006494613.1:56280-73779 GCF_000325575.1 Pteropus alecto | reverse complement strand
TACTATAATAATATAAATAAATACTAGACTGTCTGAAGAGTTATATACTTTCAAAAATTTGAAGAAGAATTCAATGTATCCTGGAAAATGTAGATGTTCATTTAATAACAGATAAAGCAAGTAATGTCTTGATCTCTGTTTAACCTAATTAAATGGCTCAAGTAAAGACTGATTAGAAGAGATCATAAAATTAACAAAATGAGTCTGTTTCAACCATGACAACTGCCTTAGGAACCAAAGAGAACAAAGTGCATACTTATCTTAAGAAGTACTGTAAATCTAGCCATTATAAAAGTAAACCTATATCTGTATGGGGTAAATTGCTTTCCCATTATGAAATTCCTCTTACCCTGAAAAATTACTTGAAGCCAGACCATCAGGAAGCAACTTTAGTTCACAGGATTTGAGAAACAACTAAAATCAAATCCCAATATTATAAGTTATAAAAAAAAAATAACATCATAAATTTCTGTTCTAATCATGACAAGCTAAATTACTTAAATTAGTTTACTTAATATTTAAGATGGTCTTTGTAAAATCCTTGACTAATTTTACCAACTTCATTGTTTCTTTTTCAAAGAACCATTAGCAGAAAGGAAGTTTTTAAATATGGAAACAGAGACATAATAATTAAGTATGCAAAATGAAGATTTGGTTTTCTGTTGTATTGCTGTTTTTGCTTTGGTAAGCCAATCTACTATTTGTCACCAAAAAGTTAGCTGGCAACCCCATAGATTTTTCTCCTTTAGTAAATATTAAAATATTTACTGTGATGTTTATTATAATTTTAGAAAATATAATAACAGGTCTGTTGCTATATTCTAGCAGCCAAGCATCAGTAGTTCAATGCTTAAATGTTTTTAATTTTAGAAAAATTACAATGGAATTTGTTTCTCTGTCTAGATAGGACAGGTACATTGGAAAATGTTTGCCACATAGTAAATGTCACCTCTCAAGTCTTTTTGATAGCTTCCACAAAGCTTTTTTACATCTCATAACTCTCATTTACACTTCGCCATGCTTTATTTTTCACTTTTATTTCTTTTACTTTTGTGATGAAGACGATTATACTTCTCTGGAAATGGAGAAAGCAATTAATTGTAATGAAATAGCCAAACTTTAGCTTGAAGTCCAGAAAGGTTTAGTTTGGAATATGTGATATTAATACTTGATAAGCTGAAATAATATGAAATGATTTAAAACATTCAAAAATGTTCATCTGATATTTGTTTTAAATTCAAAGGAAAAAATGTATTTATTCTCTTATTAGTTGAGGAAGAATGTATTCTATTTTCCTAATATATATTTAAAGATCTTTCTGTACTATTACATCATTAGTTCATGTACCCAATAGTATATTCTTAATAGAACTCAACATATTTTAGAATATCTACAGCAATCAAAATCTATGTAATGTGTCTAAAGTTGCACATTTAATGCACTAGTTCTTCACAAACATCATTTTCCTTTTTTTTCAGTAATAGAGGTGGAACTTAGACATAGCTGCCTAACAAGGAATAGTATTCCTCAGCCTTTTCAAAGCCAAGTGTGGGCATTTGCCTGGATTTTTAAGATAAAATGTGAGCTGATGTAAAATTTGCAACTTTCACCTCACTTGATTCAGAAAATGTCTGGATGTGGATTTCTGCTCCTTTTTCCTTTCCATGACTAAAATGGCAATGATTGACATTATTTTGAAACAGATTGCTAAAGATGAAAGGTGCTAAATTGGCCTAAGTCCCTGAATGACTACTTGGAAGAAAAGCATGCGGAAGAGCCACCATCAAGCTGAAGCACTCATTTTAAACTGTCACCTGAGCTCAACATACTTGTTTATTTGTTCTTTAAACCATTGAAATGTAAGGATTTCTTTTTGTAGCAGAGTAACCTAACCTAACTAATCATTTCATTCTGAAATTTAAATTTTAATGACTGGCTACTTCAAAAATAAGATAAGATAATTGGGTCAAGGGAGGGGTTTAAGTTAAGAATCCAGTTCAAAATTCTAAACTAAACAAATACTTTAGAACTTCTCTTTAATATTTAGTCATACGTTGAAAACTATTTTCTCCTAAGGAATTCAAAAAAGT
Source organism: Pteropus alecto (assembly GCF_000325575.1). Lineage (NCBI taxonomy): Eukaryota > Metazoa > Chordata > Mammalia > Chiroptera > Pteropodidae > Pteropus > Pteropus alecto. The sequence goes on along the minus strand of NW_006494613.1, from coordinate 71,689 downwards.
CACTATTGAAATTAAGACATTCCTTAGTTGTAAATACCAAACCTCAGCTCACAATGCTACTTACCTTGGATGACTGCCCTCCATGTGTAACTCATGAACATCCTCCTCCCACGACCTATAAAGAACAGAAATCTTACACTATAAATTTATGTTCCTCAAAGTTTATAATAAAAATTTTTCCACCTGAAACAATTGTGTATGGGAGGTAAACTTTAACCTTTATCATTTTAGGGGCTTTTGGCTAGAATTAACTATTAAACTGACATCAGATAGATTAATAGGGGACAGCATTCATAGTTATATAAACTTTATGGGCAATGGGAATCAGAATTCAGTCACATGGCTCATAAGGAGATGAAGACCCAAAGAAATGACAGAACCTATATGCTTTCATATGAAGTTGAACAAAGAGAGAGAGTTGTAGAAAATAATTAAACTATGTAGGGAGGCTAAAAGGAGACAAGAATTATTTTACCAAGTCCTGTTTGTATAGCTTTGACTCCTTGTTAAAGAATTTTTCTCCTTGAGCAGGAAGGGCATCTTTCACAGGGGTGTTTTCATCCCGTGCTTCCAGGAAGAAAAGGGAAGATTGGAATGCCCTTCTTGCACTTGTTGTTTTTTAAGTGCTTTTAGCTCAAATAATCCTTACACCAAAATTGCACAAATATGTGTGGCATAGTCTGCCATCCTTCAATTCCAATACCAGGGATCATCTTGATAATCAAGGATTAATAAAAGAGTTTGGCATCTCTGGAAATTATGTGCATCTAGCTGAGGCAGGAAATGGATTTGAAAAATTAGAGAGGAAAGGAGACATGAAGTCTGCAGCAAGAAATCACTATTTTTTTCCATTAAGGAAAGAGACTATGTTGCTCATCACAGCAATCTGAAATAGTGTATAAGAATTTTGTCAAAATTAGTCTTTGAACATATAAAAAATATATATAAGCATAGAACAATTGGAGGGATCACTTTTGAACATTACAGATGTCTAACCAATGTACTGTATACTTGAAACTAATTTAAATAAATATATATATTTTTTAAAAACATAGATGGTTTCTACCATGAATACTGTTTTAAAAATGACAAACTAGGAAATATTGCAATATAACGAGAAAAGTTTCTAAAATGATTACTATATTATGCCATTAGTTGTTTTATACTAATAAAATATTGACGAACTTTGTTAGTTGAAATGGTACTAGCTAACGTAGATAAGGCCTTAAATTTCTTACTCATATATCAATTCTTTAAGGGCATTTCTAGTTAGGTTGCTATTCTCTAAGCTGTGATTCAGAGACCTAAGCTCCTTTTATATAATATTTCTGCAATAGTCAACATATGGCTCCCAAGGTTTCCTGGATTTTTTGCCATTTCACACACCAAACAGGGGAAAAGGTTAAGTCAGACAAGGAAATGATACAGAGCATATTGTTCCACATTTTATTGGCCAGATTCAGTCACATGGCTCCATCTAGCAAATGAGGCTAGGAAATGTAGTCTAACTGTATACCCAGGAGTAAGAGGAAACCAATAAGGAGGCCTAGGAATTCTCTGCTATGAACTTCTCTAAAAATCTTTGAAAGCATGATAATTGATAAATAACAAAGAGATGATTGATGAAGAAGATAATCATCAGCCTTAGTTTTTTTTTTTTTTTTAAATCATTCATTCCATGTTTTAGATCAAATTTAATCCTATATACATATTTAGATTCAGGTATTCACATTTATTCAAACAGTAGTATCTTCTGCCAATACTTAAGATGACTTTTTTATTATGCAAATTTCTGGATTCCTTCTAGAAAAACAAAACAAACAATCCTGTTCATTATTCAAGTACTACTGAATCCATGATGGCAATTCTATTGACTCTTAACATAGAATCTTCTTCATAAACTGCTGAATGCAATGAGATTACCAAATTGCCTTTATGTGTTAGACTAAGAAATGAACTGAGACAGTCAGGGGACAACTTGCAATTGTTACAAATGTTTTTCTGGCAGGTCAAGAATTCTTTGCCACTTGCTCAAATGACTGCTATTAATTTTAGAACCAAATAATTGGCTACTAGTGTCTTCTCTAAGGTAACAACTTTATTAATAGAATCTACTTGCAGTTAGTAGTTCTATGCAGAGAAAGTAAGAAATGGTAAATTATTCATTGAAAAAATTTTAAAAGATGGCAGTAAATTAAGACAACTAAAAGGAAGGAAGGAAGGAAGGAAGGAAGAAAAAAGAAAAAGAAAGAAAAAGAAAGAAAGAAAGAAAGAAAGAAAGGAAGAAAGAAAGAAAGAAAGGAAGAAAGAAAGAAAGAAAGGAAGAAAGAAAGAAAGAAAGGAAGAAAGAAAGAAAGAAAGGAAGAAAGAAAGAAAGAAAGGAAGAAAGAAAGAAAGAAAGGAAGAAAGAAAGAAAGAAAGGAAGAAAGAAAGAAAGAAAGGAAGAAAGAAAGAAAGAAAGGAAGAAAGAAAGAAAGAAAGGAAGAAAGAAAGAAAGAAAGAAAGAAAGAAAGAAAGAAAGGAAGAAAGAAAGAAAGAAAGAAAGAGAAAAGAAAAAAAGAAAAAAGAAAAAAGAAAGAAAGCCAAAAGCTAAAAGAAGAGTGGAGAAAAAAGCGTGGTCGAATTCAAAATGTATGACTGTATATCTGGGTAGGGCCACAGTCACATCCAATATATCATTCTCTGTGCAGCCTCAGACTTCACAGCGTGTACCTATATTAGCACCAAATCATTAATGGGTGTTCTAGATTATGGAACTGAGGCTTTCGAAAAAGTGTTTTACTTCCATTTGCAAAGGAGTGTCTCTTAAAGATTGAGATTTTCTGTACATTGAAATGCAGGACCATCGTAATGAGCACAAAGATTTCTAGTCTCTTTAGCATACACCATCTGCCGATCTCGCTTGGTGCGAATTTACCTCAATTCTTGTTTTTTCAATTCTCTTTTACACTTAGTAGATATTGAAAGACTAGAAGATGGTTTAACTACGAGAAATTTTTAAGTCGCGCCTCCGAACTCTCTTGCAAGTAACGCAATACACCAATGTAGCTCTTGCATTCGGAATGCCGTTTGAGCACCATGCATACAAAGAAGTATGTGAAATATAAGTTTCTCTATTCAAAGGCTTTGCATCAAGCATGATGGTTAGAGTGATCTTACTTCCCGATGAAGCACACTTCCGATCCCAGCTTGAAGGCCGCACTAATGTGTCTGTATTTCCTCTAAAACAACTGATGGAAATGGCTGTAAATCACTGTTTAAATTCCCAGTCGCAGTTACTGTTCTATTGTGGATCGATATTGTTGAGAACACATTTTGTATGCAAAACTCAACAGAAACATTTCCCATCAGGATTCATTATCATACCCCACGACAGAAACTGTGATTTCAGTTGTCCTCGACAAAGGAACACTGTGACGCATAAGTGTCAAAGAAGCGCTTAGGAGATGATAAACTAGCTGCCACCGGTTTACGACCTGCCTATGCAATAAATACTGAGTGTAAGTTCGAGGGCCATGGATCACACTTGAGAGTTTCAAAACATCTCCACTACTGAAAACAAGTCGTATCATAAATACAGCTACATTCATGACAGAATAGATTTCAATTTTTCAGGGGTCTAGAAGAGTAGGAAAAAGAGCGTGGTCAAATTAACAAGGTATGACATGTGTTTCTGGTAGGGTCACTTTCAATATATCATTTTGTGTGCGGACTCAGACTTCACAGTATGTACTTATGTTAACACCAAATCAGTAATGGTTGTTCTGGATTACGGAACACAGGCTTTTGAAAAAGTGTTTCATTGCCATTTGCAAAGGACTGTCTATTGGATTGAGATTTCCTATACATTGAATACAGTACCATCATAATGAGCATAAAGATTTCTAGTGTCCTCAGCACGTACCCTCTGCCGATCCTGCTTGGTACGAATTTACATTAAGGAATGTGCAAGTCTACCCCATTTTCTTTTACACTTTGTAGATTTTGGAAGACTAGAAGATATTTGCACTGTGGAGAATTTTCATGTTGCCTCTTAGAACTGTCTTACAACTAATGCCAGTCACCAATCTAGATCTCGCATTCGGGATGCCACTAGAATACTCTGTGTACAAAGAAATTTTTGGAATATAAGTTTCTCAATTCAAAGGTTTTGCATCAACATTATGGTTCAGAGTGATCTAACTTCCCAAAGAAGTACACTTTGGATCCCAACATTAAACCTGCATCAGTGTGTCAGTGCCTTCTCTGAACAAACTAATGAAAATGGCTCTGAATTTCCATATGAATTCCCAATCACAATTATTGTTCAATTTGGTCGGAATTACTGAGAACACATTTTGCAAGCAAAACTCAACAGAAACATTTCCCATCACGATTCATAATCATTCCACATGCATAAAAATGTGCTTTCAGTTCTCTGCGACAAAGGAAAACTGTGCCTCATGAGTGTCAAAGAAGCGCTTTGGAAATGTATACTAGCTGCCATTGCTTTAATACCTGCCTATGCAATGAGTACAGAGTGTGCTCACATTCGAGCATTTCCAAACATCTTCTCCAGTACTGGAAACAAGCTACATCATAAATAGAGGAACATTTACAATAGAATCTATTTCAGTTATGTGTGTTTCTAGAACAGTGGGAAAAGAGCTTGGTCAAATTCAAAATGTATGACATGAATTTCTGGGGAGGACCATCGTCCTATTCTATATATTATTCCGTGTGTGGCCTCAGACTTCTCAACTTGTACCCAAATTAGCACCAAATTATTAATGGGTCTTCTAGATTACAGAACACACGTGTTTGAAAAATGTCTCATTGCCATTTTCAACGGACTGTCTGTAATTGATTGAGAGTTCCTGTATATTGAAACACAGTACCATTGTAATGAGCGCAAGGATTTCTAGTCTCTTCAGCATATACCCTCTGTTCAAGGCATTTCTGCCGAGTCCCACTTGGTACAAATTTACATCAAAGAAACTGCTCGTTTTCCCAAATCTCTTCTATACTGTGTAGATTTTGGAAGAGTTGAAGATGGCTGCACTAAGGGGAATTTTCAAGTTGCCTCTTAGAACCCTAGTGCCAGTAATGCCAGTCACCATCTAGTACTTGCATACTGGATGCCCCTGAAGTACCATGCTGACTAAGAAGTCTGTGGAATATAAGTTTCTTGAGTCAAAGGCTTTGAATGAATCATTTTTGAGTGGTCTAGCTTCACTATTGAGCAGGCATTAGAAGCCAGCATAAGGCTCCACCAGTGCATCAGTGCTTCCTTTGAAACAACTTATGGAGATGGCCCTGAATTTCTATATGAATATCTAATCACATTTAATATTCATTTGTGGATTGACATTGCTCAGAACACAAGTTGCAAGCAAAACTCAACAGAAACACTTCAAATCACCTTTCATACATTCTACGTGTATGAAAATGTGCTTTCAATTCTCGGCAACAAAGGAAAACTGTGCCACATGAGTATCAAAGAAGCACTTTGGAAATGATAACCTAGCTGCCACTGGTTTACGACCTGCCTATGCAATGAGTACAGAGTGTAATTTCAAGGGCCGGGCCATGAATTGCACTCGAGAGTTTCGAAACATCATCTCTGGTACTGAAAACAAGGAAGGGGAGCGCTGCATACCGGGTTGTGGACATTATACTAGTGTAAGGTATATATATTTTCATTTAATCTTCATAATAATCCTGCCAGGTAGATGTTATTATTTTTATTTGTCACAAGAGAAAACTCAAAGAAATTGAGTTACTAACTCCATGATAAAAAATACCAGTAAAACAGGAATATGATAAAATATCTCTCTGATGATATACTCTTCTCTACAATTCCATTGGTGCCTATATTGAAAATATGAGCCTTTATAAGTGCTGGCACCTATAATTGTTAAATTCAGTCACATTGATAACTAATTATATGAAGGATTATAAGGCAGAAATACTTTCTCTGGAGGACAAAAGTGGAAGTCTAAACTTTAACACACTTTAATATACATACTCTTAAAAACAATTACAACATGTAAAACCCAGTTCATGCTATAGAGCAGAAATTGTTCAAATAATGCAAACTCAAGAAAAGCTTTAGTCTTAAGTTGTGATAGCTGTTTATTATTTACTACTAAAAGAGCTTTTATAATTTATCATTTTTTTGATAACCTATATTATGTCAAAATGAATTCTAAAGTTTATTTTAAGAAAAGTTGTTTTCAAAATTATATGCTTCTCTGTAATATAATTTTAGAAGCTGCACATTACTAGTCTAAAGTAATTCAACCTAGATCATGGAACCATAACCAAGGGTCATCCAAAGATCCAGATTTACCTTTGGGTTATAATTTTACAAACAGAACAATTATTCCAAATAGTGATGAAATTATGTGTGCCTACTCAGTACCCTTTGCCTTGATGAGAATTTTCATTTGCCTAAAATGCTTCACTTTTGTGAAATATTGATAAAAGAAGCATCAAGTGAGCCTCACAGCTTTTCTTTCAGTCTTCAATTCTGGGATACCTCATGCAGAAAGTATGAAGCTTTCAAAGTAACACCTCTGGCCTTTGAGAATCCTACTTCTAATGGAAAGTCAAACCCCTACTTTTGAGTCCACCTCATTTTCAAATCAGGTGATTCATGGGTTGGACATGTTCTCATGAAAAGCTCATGTACCCAGTCTGCGAGTCATTTTCAACGTCCTCTCAAATTACACCAATGTACATTGCTACAATCTCTGTGACCACACTGAAAACAATCTCATTAAGTACATGCAGTGATCTAGTTAATCGACAGTTCTGTCGGCACCAGAGAGCTCATCTTGGGGATGGCATCCACCTATCTTTGCAATAAGGACTGGCGGCTGCACAAGCTGCTGGGCCGAAGCAGTCAGCCTGTGGCACTTGGGCAAACAGATTAAAGATGCTGACGTGACTTGAATGGTGAAAGAGTTTGATGCAAGCAGGTGAGGCCAGCCTCTCAGTAGGCCGGCGGCTAATGGCTGGCCCTCAGGCAGGAGGTGAGGCAGAAGGCCTAATCCTTGGCTCTTATGCAGTCTCCAAGAACACTTGAGACAGTGCAGAGTGAACACTCTGTTCCTCTTGTCTGCCCTGGGCTGTGGCTGCTGAGGAAGTGGTATGACTGAGTAGTGAGGGGCCTTAGCACAGTGTGCTATTGATGGAGTCTCAGCTGTATGCAGGAATACTGAGCACTCATTTGAAGTTCAGGACACACAAATGCAACCTTTGCTGATGAAAGAAGCCCTTTGCTCAGGGCTCCATCACGGCTGTTATCAACAGCTTCCTGCCTTTAATGTCAGTAGGGATGGAGAAACCAACTCTCAGGGATGTCCCGGGCCAAGAGCTGGCCAGGTGCTCTCTTTCACCCTGGGGGCCAGGCCAACCAAACTCCCTGCATTGGAGGGTCAGGAGTCACTGCCCCATCCCCACCCGGATAATAAGCACTTGGCCAGACTGCAGGAGAACTGAGGGATAGCCGGCCATTTGGGTTTCAGTTCTCTCCCTGCCATGATTGTCTAGTTCACCAGTATTCATGCTTTCTGCTCCAAGTCTCTGGGCTGACAAACAAGAAACCGGGAGTCACTCTTTGAGTGGGGCATCTTCCCCTCTGAAAGTGTTTCTTTCTCCCTGGGCCTGTGTTTGCTTGGCTCTTGTAATATCCAAGCGGCCAGGCCCAGGGCAGGTGAAAGCGCAGAGGGGAGCTCTGGCTGGGCAGGGGCCTGTAGACATCAATTCAACTTCTCTGGGACCCTGGACTGACACAGATGACTTGCCAGATTAATACTCCTTGGCTGGAGGGCTATCTACCAATAAAAACAGCTGTTGTCCATGCAGTTCAATTTGGTCAGGCCATGGACTCTCACCTTCACCATCCTTCTGCTATGTCAAAATCCAAAATATATAAAGGACTCACACAATTCAAACACAGCAAGAAAAAACAAACAAAAAAAAAACAAAAAAAAATCCAATTAAAAAATTTGTAGAAGATCTGAGGAGTTAGTTCTCCACAGAGGAAACGGTGATGGCCAATAGACATATGAGAAGATGCTCAAGGTCACTAATCATCAGAAACATGAAATAAAAACCACAGTGAGATAGAACCTCACATCTGTCAGAATGACTATCATCAGTAAATCAAAGAACAACAAGTGTTGGCGAAGCTGCGAGAAAACAGAACCCTCATACATTGCTGGTGGAATTAAAATTGTTATGGCCACTATGGAAAACTGTCTGGATGTCTTTTTGAAAATTAAAAATGGATATAGCTTTTGACCCAGCATTTGTTCTTCTGGGTATTTATCCAAAGAAAACCAAAACAATAATTCGGAAAGATCTATGTACCTCATATTCATGGTGCCACAATTCACAATAGCCAAGATATGGAAGCAACCTAAATGCCCATCAACAGACCATTGGATAAAGAAGTTATGCTTCATGTATACTATGGAATATTACTCAACCATTAAAAAAAATGAGATCCTACCATTTGTAACGACATAGATGGACCTAGAGGTTATTATGCTGAGTGAAATAAGTCAGACAGAGAAAGATAAATACCATATGATTTCACTTTTATGTAGAATCTAAGGAACAAAAACCAAACTAATCAAAAACTGAGAAATATAGAGGACAATTTGGTGATAGATTGAGGGGATGAGGGGTTAAGGGGTTGGGATAATGAAGTGAAGGGTTAAAGAAGTACAAATTAGTTCCCCACTGGGATGGGGAGCGTGGCATAGGGAATTTAGTTAGCATGATCATGTTGACTAGGTGGAAAACCAGAGGAGAGAAGGAGAAATTAGAGGGATAGTTTTAAAAACTATATAAATGTCTAACCAATGTACTGTATACTTGAAACTAATAAAATAAAATAATAAAATAAAACCATTTGTTGAGTAAATGATGATTGAGCAGCTACAATAGAGAAAATCAAACTTACATAAGGTAAAAAAAGAAAAAAGTCATTTTACTGACTTGATTATTTTCAAATTTTATTTAAGAGGACTTCAAGACGTTTTTCACTTCTCAGACATGTTAATTCCTAGAAAATAGCCTCATTTAATTTTATGGTTTGCTATGGTATAGTGTGATCAGGACCACAAACCCCAATTTACGCTTTTTAAAAATATTCTTTTTAAAACTGTTCTCTGGTAAATTGATACTGGTTCTATCTGAAGGCAGTAACTTCTCCAAGCTGTGCTGTTAGGGTATTTTTCAGAACCTCACACCTGTATAAGGAGAGATTACTTTTTTCTTAAGTTTGTTCCTGCTTTCTGAAAGGGAATTACCAAATTATTGATAAATATTTGCAAGGAAAATATGTACAAAATATTCAAAATACAGTGTTAAGAAAATACCATTTATTTTAAACATATAAATATGTCTCAAAAATACCAATCGATCTGATCTTTTTTGATTATAAGAGAATTATGTCTTTGAAAATATGGAAGTTGAAGTGGTTACACTGATTATTTCTCAATGGAATAAGATTTTAGTAAAAATAGTATTTCAAAGATAGAATTTGAAGAGTCATTACATAATGGAGAAACTGTTCTCACATTAACTGTCAGCTTTTATAAATATTCCTTATTCTGCCATTAAAATCAGAGGAAAAATTGGTATTCAATATTCATGCTAAATGTGAGCTCTAGAAAGATAAGTCCACAATTTGGTTTCAAGGGCAATGATAAAATATCTGAGTATTCAATAGAATGGTGTTTTTAATAACACATGCACTGTGCATGATGATTTAGAACGTTTTGAGTCTGAGGTTACAATTATCTGATAGAAAAAAAAGAGAACTCTTCCCATAAAGGCTAACAAGGACTGTGAACATTTATTGAGATTTCAGGGAGCCAGGCATAGTACTCAGTGCTTCATGCACCTTTTCATTTATCTTCACAAAAATTTTGTTAGATAGTCATCAATGGCAGACCTGATGCTTAGAGAATTTAAGAAACTTGTCCAAGGCTATCCAGCCCAGAGTGGTTAAAAGATTAAAATGGTTTGCCTTGGTTTTTATGCTTTGGAAAAGAGAAAGATATAGACTTTAATAGTAACACTTTGTTTTGATGGCCTTTATATTTTGTATTCATTAACTTTATTCTTCATGATGTTAGGATTTAGCATATTTATCACATTTGATTAAACTTTCTTCAATATTGTCTTAAATGAAAAGTTCCCTTGTTCCTTTAGTAATTGACAGAAGCAGAAACTATCATTCATTTCCTTTCTAGAGATGTTCTTTGTTTATTGATTGATTGATTGATTGATTGATTGATTGTATCTTTGGTCTCAGCCTCATCTCATTGTCTAATTTTAGCTCAAATCTTCTAAAATATTAAAGCCACAAGGAGCCTCGCCCTCAAAAGTGGTGTCCTCAGAATCAGCTGACCTTGCCCTACTCAGCTGTTACTTACTCCTGCAGTGAGTGTGGTCTGAGATCACTGCCAGGGTTTTCTGTGTCTGAAAGGCATACTTTTCTTTTCTTGTGATGCCTGTTCTTTGCTGAGTGCCTAAGTCCTTCTTATAAGACTTCAGTCATGTCTCCTCCCACTTATTTTTCCTGCCTATCTCAGATTCCTCATGAGTACTCTACAGTATAAACAACAGAAAGACCTCTGTTTGTACTCATCAGTCTGTGAACATGTAAGTGATCTGTGAACATGATCACTTAATTTTCAGGTCATAAACCCACTCTCTGGCTTCCAATTCTGGATTCAGAAATGGAGAACCAGATAAACCCATGAGCTTTTTCATCCTAACTTGCATTCCCTATGTCAACCCCATCTTCTAGATCTAACCTACCATACTAGATTACTGTCATCTCTCAGTCACTGATAGCAATAACATATTGCTCAAATAATATGAACTCCTCCATTTTGTCAGAATCATTTTATTATATCTTCAATGAAAGCTTAAAATCAGCAGAAAGTTGAATAACTTTCCTTTTGTTTCTATAGATTTAGAGCTTTATAGACATTTTGATAATTTTATTTTTCAAATAATATCTCTGAAATTAACTAGCATCTAGATCAAAGTATAGAACATTATTGGTCTCCCACTCAAAATAACTTCCGATTGGATTAGTTTTTCCTTTTTCAGTACTTTATATAAATTGACTTAGGAAATTTAGATTTTTTTCCTGAATAAATTTGCTCACAGTATATTTGTAAGATCCATTCAAATCATTGCCTGTAGTCATATTCATTTTCATTGCTCCATAGAATTCCATTGCAGAATTATACTATGGTTAATGTATTATGTACTGTTGATTGATATTTCGGTTGTTTTAACTTTTTGATATTACAAATGTTGTACATGTCTACACTATAAAGAGTGGATTTTTTGTACATATCTTTTATCAACACATGAGTGCATTTCTGTTGAGTTAATATTTAGGAGTAGAAATTCTGAGTAAGAGAATATGCATATGGTCACACTTAACAGGTGACGTCAAACTGTTTGCCAAAATGTGATATTAATTAATGTCTCATCAGCAATCTCTGAGAACGTCAGTTATTTTGAATTTGGTTTTGTCTGTCTTTTTAAACTAATCAATCAATTAATTAATTAATTACATGGTGACATTGGTTAACAAAATCCAATAAGTTTCAGCTGTACGGTTTAACAGTATGCTGTATGGACCTCCCGTAACTAGATTTCCTTCTGTCACCACGTATTTGACTCCTTTTCCAATCTACCTTCTCCCTCACCCCTCCCCCCATCCTCTGGAAACTACTAGGCTATTGTCCATATCCATGAGTCTCTGTTTGTTTGTCCTCTTCATTTGTTGCTTTTAGGTTTATATCCCACATATAAGTGATATCATGTGCTTTTCAACTTTTTCTGTCTGGCTTATTTCACTTAGTATGATTGATTATCACGATGTTCACTCATGTCGTTGCAAATGGAAGTATTTCATCCTTTCTTATGGCTGAGTAATATTCCATTATATTTATGTACCATAGCTTCTTTATCCAATCATCTATCGTAGGACACTTCAGTTGCTTCCATGTCCTGGCCTCTGTGAATAATGCTGCTATGAGCATCGGTGTGCAAATAACTTTTTGGATATGAGTTTTCAAGTCTTTGGGGTAAATACCCAGGAGAGGGATTGTTGGATCATATGGTAGATCAATTTTGCTTGACTTTTTTATTTTAAACATTCTAGTAATCTTGCTCCAGGATTACTGGTTTCATTAATGTAAATTAATTAGAACTACTAGGGATTTTCCAATTCTTTATGATATATTTGGAATTAATTTTCTTTCATATGCTTTAAATAAATCTAACTCTTTATTCTTCTTATATGAGATAAAAATAGACATTTCAAAATAAAAATATATTTAGAGACAGAAGTATGAATAAAAATTTTTAAAAGGCTCATTTTAATCATTTTCACTTAGATTTGTGTAATACTGTCAGTTCAGTAGAATACAAAATTAACTGGAGGTTTAAGAAATTACAGGACATTTTCAGACAAAAGTATGTTTTATTTGCCTGAAATATCTTTGGGATTGTATCTTGCAATGCAGTCCAATTTTTCAAAAATTTCTGAGATTTTTAAATTGAGTGTCAATATTCCAGACAGAGCTCTGTCAGATGATGTGAAATACAGTTCTTGAAACATAATATAGGAAAGTACACAAAATTAGCACTACTCTACAACATATAAAAACTGCTACACAAAATGTAAGCTTGACTCGAAAGATAATATTCCATATCATACTCTGGATTGTTACACATTTAATCATATGAAAGATTTAAATTGAGTGTCAATATTCCAGACAGAGCTCTGTCAGATGATGTGAAATACAGTTCTTGAAACATAATATAGGAAAGTACACAAAATTAGCACTACTCTACAACATATAAAAACTGCTACACAAAATGTAAGCTTGACTCGAAAGATAATATTCCATATCATACTCTGGATTGTTACACATTTAATCATATGAAAGACATGCAGGTATTAAATAAATTTCTAAAGCATCTAGAATGTGATCAGACTTTGAAATATATGCACTGCCAGTGAACTGAGGAAAGGAAAAATGATTTGGCCACTCAGTAAATAAACTATTTTTCCTAATGTAGTATGTCCACGGACTTAAACCACATAAAAAAAGTCCTCAATCTTTTTACTTAAGGAAATTTTCAGTTAGTTGAACCACTTTTCATCTACATTGAAGGGCCTGAATTTCCTCATTCTCTAGATACATAAAGCTTGGAAAAAATAGTCCCATTTCTATTGTAAGTAATCAAAATTAAGGCATTCTGAATTAGATTACATTCAAACTAACAATTGTAAATTGAATTACTACTATATCAATGAAATGGTTTGAGATCTCCCTTCTTTGACAATAAAAAAACTGATTTGTGTAGAGAAGAGGAAGAGTAAAAGAAACAGTGTAAAACTTAAATATGCAAAATTATCTTATCTGATCACTTCATTTGTGCCTACAGAAACAGACGGGTTTGCCCACTCATACTAATAGCAACAGAACTAAAATTTGTACTTGTTCAGACCAATAAAGGCAAATATATAACAGAAACTGATGCTAATATCTCACAGCTCTCAATTTATACAGGGGGAAAATGTAGGCTTAAAATGCTCAGACTCTTAGAAACAGAGTATTTAGTAGTCATCTGTTTGCATAGACCCCCACAGAATTCTAAAATAAATTTGAAGTCTATTCTAAAATTATGTAATATATAAGAATATAAAAATAGCTAAAGGGAAAGAAAGCAAAGACTATAATGGAAACCAGAGAAAAAGTTATCATGATACATGTGTATTGCATTCAACTTGTAAAATTGCAAAGAGGAATCCAATATTTGACTCTGAGGCTCCAGCAGATCAAAAGGAAAACATTATTAGCTACAACATGTGACCATATGGTTAAAGAAATGAAAAAACTGATAGATACATAACTTTCACAAAGATATTATCAAATCTAAGCTCCTAATTTTGACAAGGGAAATTTCTAGGGAAATGATGGTTCATGTTACTCTTAGTGTTGTAGTCAGGCCATACAAAGTAATCAAAAGAATATATGACTTATCCGAAAATAAATAATTAATTCAAATATTACATGGAAAGTCTTGGTCAAACAGGTTAAAAGACATGGCTATACGTAAAAACAAATGAACATATAAAATTTTAAATGAATATCAATTTGAGTTGTTCAGTTTATGGGGCAACACGGCACCTGTTTAGACAAAATTTGAATTCTAGTAGAGGAAATTGACACATAGATATGACAACAGTATAATGTGGTTAAGCGCCAAATCAGACATACGGTATTTCAGTTATAGGGTCATAGCCAAGAAGGCAATGAACCCTCAGACACCTATGCATATTCACTTTGTTCAAGGTACAAACTATATGAGGTCAGACGACATGGCAATCATGAAGAAAACCATGGTTAGGAAGATATCCTAAGAGATACTACTTTCTAGAAACAATGAGAAGCACTTGTATAAAGCTGGGTGTCCTATAGTTGGCAAAGGAGGATCAAAAGTAATATTTTATAAGACTTTAATTCAGACTGGTCCTTGTTTGTATCCCCATTATATATAGCAACTAGGAAGAAAATTGTCACAAAATATTACACAAGTGACATAGACCACAAAATCTGTAATACATAAAAGATGCTTTGAATTTCAAAATTAAATAATCTAGACTATTTGAATTTTAAAACATAGCTCTCAAATACAATAGCATTTTCAATGCACTTGGCATTTTTTTTTCCCCTGTCATTATCTTCCTAGGGTAAATAACATACACACTATCAGAAATGGTTAAAGTCATTCAAGGACTCATAATTCGAAAGCAGTATTTGCATAACAGAAGACAACTCTGGCCCAGAGTAATAAAATATAGCATCCTATAGAGATTTAAGAGCAGATCTGGGCCTGAATCCAAATGATTTGACTCCCAGCCCGGTGTTCTTCCACCTGGGAGGCATGGAGCATAGTATCCAGGCCAGGATGCATGGTTGTGACTCCTGGCCTCACTACTAACTAAAGTTGTACACCATGGGCAGGACACATTTGTTTCTGGGACTCGGTGTTCTCATCCGTAAATTGAGAACAATTGTAGTAGCTATCTCAAGGGATTTTTGAGGGAAATAAATGAGTTAATTTCCTGAGTAGTATTTAGAGGACCTAGCATAGCATTACTGGATCTTAGTGTGAGCTCTCCAAAGTATGCCAAAGTGGCGTATTGATATTTCGAATTAAAGTTATGTAAAGAGCAGCTAGCATAAAAAGGACACTCTGATTCCCTATGTCTCTCTGAAAGCAGAAAATAACTATCCCATGTGAAAGGTGCCATGGAACCATCTTTAGCATCAGAAGTGGAGAATATGGGGCTGAAAACCCTGGATAA
>NW_006494613.1:49819-56267 GCF_000325575.1 Pteropus alecto | reverse complement strand
TTTTTTTTTTTTTTTTTACTGATGTACTACCCCAAGCTCAAACTCAACTTATTATATATTCTTTGCTAATTAAGCACACGAACCCAAATTTCTTTGTCCTTTCAAATCCTCATCAATTTATTGTTGTGTCCTCTAAAGTGTAAAAAGGCTGCCTGCTTTGGTCATTTCCTTAGGTCCCATATCTATGAGATCTCCTTATGTACATACATAATCAAATTTGAGTTTCTTCTGTTATTCTTTCATGTTAATTTAATTCTTAGACCAGCAAGAAGAACCTAAAAGCATAGAGGAAAAATTCTACCTCCTGAATTGTGCAAACATGAGATAAGAGTTTGCTTTCAGTACCGATTTTGACATGAGCCAGGTGTGAGTCTGGCCTAGGAAAAGATGATACATTGGAGAAACATATGAATGTGCCGCAATTATTTTCCTTCCATCAGTCTCAAATCATCAAGCTAGGGCTGGATACTAGAAGCCCTCAGAAGTCCTAATCTCCATCTAGAAGCAAATTATAATGTCTCTGCATTGTTACCCTTGCATATTTCTACACTTTTGCCACTAAGGAAATTTGTATCCTCTAACAGTGACTATGGTTTTTATTCTCTCAATAGCAACATTCTCCTAAAACCTCTTGTCACCATTTCACACTTATTTAGGAAATGTAAGAAAGAATTAGAGATTTATGAGCATGACGAACTCTCCCTATCTTGATGCTTTTTAAAAATATTATTGTCTTGTCAATAAATTTAAATGTGTCTTCTTTAATAACTCAAGAATGCAATGTTCATAGTCTTTTTGACATCCAGGAGACATTCAGCCAACATTTTAATTCAATTTTTATGAAACCGAGTTTTTCATATCTGCAACTTGTAGAAGGAGAGATTAATCTTTCTTGCATTAACTTCTGGGAAAATATCAGAGATTTTAAAAATTAATCTTGATCATATTTTGCCTCTCCTTTTATTTGCATTAAATTAGGCTAATGGTTGCAGTTAAGATGACATGTAATAAACTGGAAAAGTTGGTTAATAAGTTGAAAGGTGTTCCTAAAATCAGATCCAACTTACTACCTTAACAGAGGGGATCATAGTTCACATAGGACATCTCAATTTGAATAGCATTTAGTCGCCTTGTAAATCATTTCCTAAATTTTCATAGAAACTTAATATATTCTGTTATTTTCTGCCAACATTCTACTTCTGCTGATTCCAATCCTCCCTTCCCATGGGAAGCAACAAATGGTATAGATAGTACAAGAAAAGGCCTTGAACTATGATAAATCTAACTTTAAATTCTGTCTTTGCTGGCTGAGTGATACTTGGAAAGCTACCCAACTTTACTAAGCTTCATTTTTACAACAATACAATTGGGAATAATTGCACTTATCTTGTAATTAGATGCATTCTTTATTTGTTGGTTTCTTTTGTTTGCTTATCTATTAAATAAGTTCTGTAGACTAAAATAAGTAAAGAAATTTTTTACAGTTCTCAAAAAGTAATAAAGGCAAATAAATGGCAACTATTGCTATATATGAGGAATACATATTGATGACTATTTTTCAAAGGCCCATGAGGAACAAAAACACCTAATGCTTTAAGGTTAAGTTCAATCTTTTTTATCTCATACAGAAAATTATGAGTAATATGACAAATATACATAACTTTTTAATTTTGTTTATGTTAGACAAATAGTTGATTTCAAAAAAACTTTCTACATTCTGGACACTGTTTCTGAGTATAAAAACATATGTTATAAATATTTTGTTGTCCCTTAATCATTTATAACATCTTTGTCACAGTAGTCTATTATTCTGATGTAACCAAATTGATTAGTCACTTTTCATTAGAATAGGAGACTTCAGTCAGTTTTATTCAACTAATGGCCTGCCCCCAAAGAAGGGTAAATCAGAATCTTCTGACACATATTCATTGCAGGCTGAGAGCAGAGGTATGTCCCCACAATGAGTACCACCTCAAACTGTTGCAACTGGTACTGATATCACTGATGATGTGTTGGGGAATAAATGTTCAAAACCACAATTATATAATCAAGAAATATAAATACAGTAACACAAATCTGCTTCTGAATGTGAATATGAGATTCGCACTCAAACCAAATTAGGAAAAGTGGATACCACTAACAAATAACAGCTTTGAAAATAACAGTTTTATGTTCTAACAATATTGATGATGTTCCTCCTCACTTTTGTAATTTTTCTTTTACTGTGCTAAAGTATATATCACACGAAAGTTACCATTTTAACCATTTAAAGTACAATTCAGTTACATTAAGTACATTTGCACTGTTCTGAAACCGTCACCACACTTATATCTAGTACTTTTTCATCCTCCTAAATTGAAACTTCATGACCATTAAACAATAACTCATCGATCCTTTCACAGCCCTTGGTAACCACCATTCTATTTTCTGTCTTTATGAACTAGGCTACTCTAGGAACCTCAAACCATGTAGTATTTGTCCTGTGTCTGGCTGATTTCACTTAGCATATATATTTTTAAGACTGAATAACATTCCATTGTATGTATATAACACATTTTGTTAGTCCATTCATTTGTTAAGGGGTATTTCTACACTTTAAGTTACTGTAAATAATAATGCCATGAATAATGACATGCAAATGCTTGTTTAAGCCCTGCTTTTAATTCTTTTGGATATGTACTAAGAGTTATAATTTTAACTGATATGAATTCTAGTATTAAAGGCTGAAGAGATAAATTACCACTTTACTTTTTTCTCCCTCAACTAGCAATTAAAATGACTGATTGCTCGTGATCAATGAAAATCAATTTGGTGGATCTAGTTGTAAATTATCAGCCTTAACCCATAGGAAAGATAGAAGATATTCCCAAATTAACTCTTTTGTTCATTGTCCTTTTGACACCATCCAAGAATTACGTGAACGTGACATGAACATTCACATTTTTGAGTCAGAAATTAAATCCTTACATGTTTGTATAAATAAAAGCCTTATTTATTAATTTTTGGGGGGGTCTAGTTTACTAGAATGTTAATTGTCTAAAGGCAGAGAGACAGTCTGTTTTCTTTTTCTCTGTATTTTTCGCACATACTAGGGACACAATTTATATTTTCTAAAATTAACTTTCGAAAATCTCTAAGCACATTAGAGGCACCATTTCAGAGAATGTGTGTGTGTGTGTGTATACACAGATACATATACACATATACAAGAATCTCTTATTATTCCTTACATTGGGTAATTCATTTCAATAATGCTCTCATTGTGTTGCCTTTTCCCTAAAATATTTTTAGTAATGCCCTTAATCCACTATCCGTAGCTTAAGCCTATAAGTATAATTTTATTCATTGATATTTCAGTCTCCTCTTTCTTGGTCAATTCTATATGTTTTCTCTTCCCTTTCCTACATATAACACCATTTTGAATTTAAAATTTATCGTTATGCATTCATGATGAACTAAAAAATTAACATGTAGGTATGGTAGATGAAATAGTCCATTACACAAATATTATGTAGTATGTGGTATAAAAGCCTCTTTAAACATCTTTGGCTTCTCCCTTATCTGTTCAATCATCTTTACATCAAGCACCAGAGCTTGGTTGGCCCAGATTCAGTGCTTTTTCAAATAAGATTTTTGTTACTCTAAGTATGAGTTGAGAATTCCTTAACTCATTTTATCTCTGATTAAATTTGGAATGGTAGAAGATTCCAGGCTTTGAGGCTAAACACAGCACTTGAAAATGTTCACAATTAAAGATTTACTACTCCCATTCCCTCCCTCTTACCACTGTTCCACAAACATACGGCACACATTGTTTCATCTGGGTTTTGGCTCACTGTGGTTCCTCTCCTTAGGCTATCCTCCTCATTCAAGAGTCACTGAGGCTCTTATGCTGAGCAAAGTAAGTCAGACAGAGAAAGATAAATACCATACAATTTCACTTATATACAGAATCTAAAGAACAAGAAGAACAAAGTAATTGAAAACAGACTCACAAATATAAAGGACAATCTGGTGACGGCCAGAGGGTAGGGGTTTGGGGGATGGGAGAAAGTGGCGAAGGGTTAAAGAAGTACAAATTAGTAGTTGATAGATGGTCATGCAGATGGGGAGCACAGAATAGAAAATGTAGTCAGCACTACTGTAATGGCTATGTGTAGAGCCAGAGGAAAGATAGGGGAATTGGGATTGTTTCATAAACTATATAAATGTCTAACCACAGTACCGTTTACTCGAAACTAATAATAAAATAAAATAATATAAAAAACGATTCACTGAGGAAATAACCACTCTTCAGTGTCTTATAAATTCTTCACCCTCTAGAATACCATTTGTGTTATTTCACCAACTGAAATGTCTCCTTCTTTGGAATCCACATGGCAATTTGTGCCTTCCTCATTGAATTATTTATCACAGCATATATGTTGCTAAATACGTTGCTTCAATATGTTGCTAAACTTTCTATCTCTTTATTTCTCTCTCTCCAACTTTTGTTGAGTACTACATTGCACGAAATTGTTTTTCTGAAAATCTCCGTTTTCCCTAGATGGAATAACCCACTGTTAGATTGAAGGGAGGAACATTCTGGAGAGTTCTCAGTAGTCCTAAAAATTAGTCCCACTGTTTTTATCACAAGAAAAACAGGTGTTCACAGTAAGAGATATTTCACACATAGAAACTTTTTCCCATGTAGCTCTTTAAACATCCTAATGAGACTCAGTTTTCCATCTCACCTTACTTCCACTACCAATCTTTCCCCAGGACCTTCTGGAATTTATAGTTCATCATCAGCAATATCCACAAAAAATTCAACCTTATGTATGAATATTACTTTCTGATTCTTCCCATCCTGCAATTCTCCTCAACATGAGACACTGCTATCTCAAAGAGTTGCTCCCATAATTAAAATCATGCAGATCCTGGGGGTAGGCAGATAACAGGTATATTTCTGACTCTGAATTGCTTCTTGAATATTATTCCAGCTCCTTTGTCACCTTTCCCAATTCTTCTGAAGTAAATGCCATCATCTGAATTTATCACCTAATCGCTCTTGCTATAGTCCTCTACAGATCTCTTTAATGACCTGTTGATGAATGGGATATTTTAGCATTTGGCTTACTGTTTTTTTTTCTCATTACAATATACTTTTATTATCAAAAGCGATCATGTTAAAATCCACAGCGGCATTCTTTTCACAGCAAGTTATAGTTGATCACTCCTTTCCATTATGAATCTTGTTCTTTACATGGTGCATGCATTCCATATTTTTCTAGTGTTCCTGCTACCTCAAGAAAGTGAATTCTAAGTGTCCCTTGATGCACCCTCTTCCTGACTTCTAAGTGTTGAGTCCAGGGATTTTTCTATCTGCACCCATTTTCTAGGTGTCGTTATTCCTTTCCTGAATGTCTATCAACACCTTTGACTATCTTGCCAAGAACTATACTTTCATACTGAAAAAGCTTCACAAACCTGAAATCTCCAGAAATGAACTCTTGATATTTGCCAGTACCATATTTGGGGGGACAAATGTTCAGAACAAAAAACACAAGAGTCATTTATACTCTTCTTTAATACCACATATAATCCATCAGCAAATCCTTTTGGCTGTCTTTTGACTCTCTTTTCACAATCTCCTTTGCCTGCTACCATGGTTCAAGCCTCTATCAAATCTTACCTGGAAATAATGCCTTATGCTCTGTTTCTATTTCTGTCTGATAACACGTACTCACCCCACTTATATCCTGCATAAAATCTAAAATAATTCTTTTATATTGGATTATGTTACCCTTCTGGACTAAATCATTCAATATCTTTCTTTCTAAAATTTCTAAAATAAATCTCATATTGTAGTCCTGGCCTATGCTTTCAATCTCATTTCCAACCAGTCTTTCAGTCACACTGACCTTCAAGCTCCCTCTAGCTTCAGGGACTTTATACTGGAATGCCCTAAATGCTTCATACCTAGGAATCTACATCTTTCTCTTGACCACATGAATCTGTATTAAATAGCCACTGATTCCCTTGATATACTATTTGCTGAGTTCCATAGATTGTATTTGTAGGGTGGTAATTTTTTTGTTTGTTTGATTGATATGTCTAACATCTAGAAGAATGCACATTTTAAGTACTCAAAAAATATTTACTGATTAAAGAAATGAAATGAATCAATCAATAATTAATAAGATTAAAATATAAAATGAGATAAAAATCAACCCCAAAGGATTGTTACTTGTAAATCAAAATGTGAAGTATATATGTGTATACACACACACACATATGTCTCACAGATATATGTATATATAAATGTGTGTGTCTATATATATACATATATATATAGTGTGTGTGTCTATACATATATAGACACACACACTTAATGTGATTGATTTTTCTCTCTTTGGGTGTTTCAAGTGATAAAAATATATGTAAGAAGAGCTCTGATAATAGAGAA
>NW_006494613.1:14092-49802 GCF_000325575.1 Pteropus alecto | reverse complement strand
TTCATAAGTAAAACCATAGGCAATCAAAAGCTCGTTTTGCTCAGGAAAATTTAGATTTTATGCATGTATGTTAGTAGCAATTTTAAAAAATTATTGAAATACTTTTAGAAAATAGATGTAATCTAAAATTCAATTTCTAAACTTTTACCCCAAGTTCTACTGATATTTATAATATAATTTCTTAGCAATAAAACCATTGCAAATTTATGTAACTTCAATCATTAAAAATTCTTAAACTTAGTTGATAATAACTAATTAGGAAAAAATGGAAAATTAGCAACTTTAGTATTGGACCATTTTTTAAAAAATTCTGTATAGTACTAAAATTCATAGTGTTGCGTTACATTCATATAGCTGCATCTTGAAATTTCAAAATTACTGCAGAAAAAGTAATTTCAGAATTTGTTACATTATTTCTTCTCTTAGAAAATAGCAATCTTATATTTGCCAATAGAAACTCCATCATGAGAATCTCTGGAGTTACCCTGAATAAAATCCTTTAGAAGCATATGAATCTATGAGGAAAACACATTTTTAACATCATATTCAGTATAACACATCACTAATAATTTGTTCTTCTTTTTGTAGTAAAAATAAAACCCCTAAATGTGCTTAGTATTCACCTCATAATTAACTTGTATTTAGTTTGGCTCATTAAACTCATATATCTTCAAGTTTCAGATTTGGTTTAAGCAGGAATAAGTACTCAGTTAAACCAAAGAACATGGTTATAGTTTATCTGCAAAATTTAAGCACTTTGCTTTTACTGTAGTTTTCTATCTTAATTAACTGGCTCATCTCTTAATTCTTAGCACAGAAGCAAATATTCTTGCATCTTCAATTACACCTCCAGTGTAGAATTTTTTCTGAAACACTGGAGGATGATCATTTTCATCCTGAATCTCAACATATACTTTTGTCATATGACTTAGAGGATATGAAATAATATATTTTTTATTTGTGGTTATTTATTCTAAAAAATGCAGTGCAGGAAATGCTTATTGTCTTTTATTTTTTCTGAAACAATGGAAATTGCTTAAATCAAAATAAGTCATTCCTAAATGTCATGTCTAATATCACAAAATCCACAGAGGACATTGATAATGATGTTTCTGGAACCAATAATGTTAAGTTGTTGCTATTGCTTTTAATTTTGATGTTCTGGTAATTCATTTTACATTTAATAGACACTACAGTATTGTATTCTAATAATTTTAATGATACGATTCAACTGTTTATGTTTACAAACACTTCACACACATTACCAGATACATAAAAGTGACACCAGTATATAAACACTTTATGAAGTAATTGAAACTGCCATAAACAATATATACATATATATTTTATGCTTTTTACAATTAAATTTATAGGGGTGACATGGGTTAATAAGGTTATATAGATTTCAAGTGTACAATTAGATAATCCAATATTTGTATATTGCATTGGGTATTCAACCCAAAGTCAAATCTTCTGTCACCATATATTTGAGCCCCTTTACCCTTTTCTACTACTCCCATTTCCCTCTAGTAACCACTAAACTGTTGTCTGTGTCTTTCAGTTTTTGTTTGTCTTGTTCATTTTCTGCTTTCAGTTTTACATCCCCCAAGAGTGAAATAATATGGTACGCAACTTTTTCCTGTCTGGCTTATTTCACATGGCATGATTATCTCAAGATCCATCCATATTTTCACAAATGGCAATATTTTACCTTTTCTTATGATTGCGTAATATTTCATTGTATATATGTACCACATCTTCTTTAGTCAATCATCTATCGAAGGATATTCCAGGTGTTTCCATGTCTCGGCTACCATGAACAATAAAGATATTATACACACACACACACACACACACACACACACACATATGCATTTCATACACTCCAAAGAGAGTACAGTAAAATAATCATTTAAAATTTAAATTCTGCAGTTATTAAAACATCTCTAAAATTAACATGTATAGAAACATCTAGATCGATATTTACACTATTGAGAGTCAATGATTGTAAATTTCCTATAATATAATTTATCCATTTTAACAATTGAACTGAAGTTTTTCAAGCTTTTTTATCATATATTCATCTAACAAACATTATTACGATATAAGATATCATGCTTCCAGATTGATTATGTTTCAGTCCATATCTGTTATGCAACTAATGTAGAATATAATCATATTTAATTTAGCTTTAACTAAATCATGAAATAAAAATTATGATAGAATGTCCATACTGTAAATTATGAAAGCAAGTACAATTATGGAAAAATTATCATAGTATGTACTTAAATATCTATCTAAATTCTTTTTTAAATTTTTATCTGCCAGGTTCAAGCATCTTTAACTTTATATGCATAATAACATAATAATAATAAATATATATATTTAACTTATGTACTTACTTCAGGTTTTTAAAATTGGTTGCTCTTCATGTCTTTAATTTCTTTTCAAAATGGATTGTGCATTAATTTTTCCTGTTGATTTAAAAAATATTTGACTGAATAATTTGTAAATTAAATTTTATTAGAATCGAATCATTAATCTCTGTTGCTGAAATGTATGGAAAAGAATATCCTTTTATTTGGCTCAAATTTACATTTATACACTTTAAGAAATGTCTTCTACTTGTTGGGTGTCAGATTTGGTCACAAAACAAAACAATGTCTTAATGATACAGTACCAAATCTAGAAAATAAAGGGCAGGAAGGACAACATAAATGAACCAGGAGGGCATTGTGCTAAGAGAAATAAAACAGAAAATGAAAAGTAAATACTATATGGTCTCACTTACAGGCAACAAAAAAATTAAGCAAAAACTACTGAGCCAGAGCCTAGATCAAATACCAGTAATTCCACATATATGCTGTGTGACCTTACATGGTTAAAGGTCATTTAACCATTGTGAGCTAAAGTTTATCAGTAATAACTTACAATCATATATATATCTAACTAGATTAAATAAGCAAATACATGTAAGACATTAAATAAATGGTAGCTTCACTATTTCGAATATGACACAGAGCTTACTGACACTCAAAGTGGATAGAAACTATTAGTAATATCATCATCATCATCATCATTATCATTATTATTACCAGAAAGAGAAAGAATATCAATGCCATGAAAATTTTTAAAAATCCTAGTAATGAGTTATAAAAAAAATGTTTTCATATGGGGTATTTTATAGGAAATATCAAATAGTAGAAAATACATATATTTTTATTGTAAATAGAAACTAAATAGTAATAAACTATTGGAAAACATGGCAAAAGTGCCTTATTAAATATCGATTCTTTTGTTTACATGGCAAGACTACAAATTTACAGAAACTCATTTTAAAGAGTCAACAGTCTTTGAGAAAAAAACAGACACACACTATAAACTATTTGATGTAAAAATATTCTGACACTACAAGCCTATTATAAGTTGTTTTTTCTTAAAATGCAGAACTGTAGCTGAGGCAAAAAAATGTTCAAATAAAACACTAAATAAACTGTGTATTTCTGACATATAATTAAAAACAAAAGTATATTTTAAGCCATAAACTCTTTTGTTTACACAGAAGCAATGATTGGTAAATTTGGTAAAATATATAAATAACAAGAAAATACAAGCCAATAGCAACAACAAAAGATTGGATCTTGCATATAAAATTTACTAAGCCCTTGAAAAGGTACATTGACCGTAGTAATTCATATCATTTAGGCAGTCTTGAATTGTCATACATACGCGCCCCACCCCTCAACGCACACACAATCAGAAAGAATTATGATGTCTTCTTTCTTGAGACTATAAAGTAATTAAGATTAAATCACATAATTTAATCTAGATTAGAAGCCCTGGTCCAAAAGGATTAATGTCCTGATTCCTGACACAGAGTTTCTAAAACACCTTGTAAATAGGGGTGACAGGAGAACATTTTGTTCTGACATTTAGGCTGTGACTCCACTTCCTAAAACATAGCGCCTAAGACCTTTCTAATTTCTTGAGTGATAGGAACATCTGACACTGAGCTCCTAAATCTCAAGGAATTTCTCGGGTGATAGGAATATCTTTGATTCTAATGAGGTGACCCTATGTGGGCTTCAGGATGGATGATGGTTGCAGAAAGAACAATCATGATTTAGAAGCTTTAAACCTTCATTTCTATACCCCACTCTGGAAAGGGAAAATAGTGGAAAACAGAGTTAATAATCGATCATGCCTATGTGATGAAGCTTCCATTATAATCTCTAAAATATGACATTTGGAGAGCTTCGAGGTGGCGAACACTACGGAAACAGAAGCTCTTGAACTAGAGTGCTTCTCAGTCTTGAACTAGAGTGGTTCTTGAACTAGAGTGCTTCTATGTATCTCTTCATCTGGCTGTTTATCTGTATCCTTTATCACATCCTTTAGTGCATAATAAGCTGGTAAATGCAACTTAAGTGTTTCCCTGAATTCTGTGAGCTGTTCTAGAAACTGATTGAATTCAAGAAGAGGCATTGTGGGAACTTCTGATTTATAGGCAACTCAGAAAGACAAAGTTGTGGGTATTCTGAGGACCTAGTCATTTTGATTGGCATCTAAATTAGGAGGCAGTCTTTTGGGACTGTGCCTTAACTTGTGGGGTCTGCATTAACTCCAGGTACTATTAGAATTAAATTAAATTGTAGGACATCCAGCTGGTGTTGCTGAGAATTGCTTGATGAGTGGCAAACCCATATATCTGATGTTAGAAGTGTTGTATGTATGGTAGTAGTGTGAGAGTAAAGGAGAAACACGAATAGAGTTTTTTTTTTCTTATATAGTATATATTAGAATACTAGCAAACTTTTTTGATTATTGTGTTATATCTTATGGAAAGAGTAAAAAAACATTTAATCTGTAAGATATGACTTAGTAGCTGAATTGATTCATCCTCATTAGGTATAAGAGTAAATTCAAATATTTTTATGAAAATTATGGACTAGTAGACATATAGGTAAACACTTTTCATTTTAGAGCAGTCGTGCACTCCAAGGATCTCATTAAGAACTACTGCTTTCAAATGCCACTTGTGAAACAAACTAGATTTTCAGGAATACAGGAAAAGTAAATTACAATATTCCACATGATAGAACATTAAATAGTCATTAAAATGAAGCTTTTGAAATATATCTAATGATGTAAAATATTTTTGGTATAACACAAACTAAAAAGAAAGAAACCAAGATTTTAAAGCCAAAAATTTGTGATGAAATTGAAATTATGTATTAGTGTGTGCATGTGTATGTGTGTGTGTGTGTGTGTGTGTGTGTGTGTGTGTGTAGCCTTGGGGGGACTTAAAATATACAAATGTTAAAAGCATTCAAAAGTACAGGATTATAAATTATTTTCTTCTCTATAGTCTTTCCTTAATTTTATGTAATGATAGTACTTTCATAATTAAGAAAAAGTTAATGTTAAATATGTTGAAAGACTAGAGGAAAAAGAGAAAACGGAAATTATAAAGCATAATATACAAAATTGAAACACCGTTGGTTCCTTTCTATGCCTTTGCTAAAAATCATCTCTTGCATCTAAAGAGTCTGGGCAGACACCATGAGAATCTTTCCTGGCTTTGCATCAGCAAGCCCTAGCTGATGCTAGTTAAGCATACATTATTTACCCCCTAAATAAAAAGAAATTGCTTACTTGTTTGTCTGTAAGAAGATATGTCCTCAGGCATATATGGTTTACTTGTGAAGATTTAACCAAAAAGCAATGTCTACAGAGAGAAGTAACCTTGCAAAACACAATTTAATTATTCTTTATCTGTATAGCTTTGCTTCATTCATTAGTCACCTGGCACACAACATATTTAATAATTAGATTTTTATAGAAATTTTAGATGTAATGCAAAGTGAAGCAATTTAACTACAACTACTACTGCAACGAACATGTTAAATTTAGTCCTTAGAAAATATTTAATGAACTCTTGTTAAACAGGGGCTTTTAGTTCCTGCAATTTTCATTAAATTCAAGCAGTATTTTTATCTTTCCAAAATTTCTAAGAGGAAAATAATGATCTTGAAGCAACATAAACTCGTAAATTTTGCAAAGTTCTAGTAAATCAGCTATTTAATTCATTATGATAGAAAGTGAAATCTAGCACTATCATTTTTAAATAATATGCCACTCCTCTACACCTGTTCCCACACTGCTCACCTAAATATTTTAGTCAACCACATTTCACTTGTTTGATTTGTCTGTCCTCACATATCCCACTTAAATATTGCAGTCAACCACAGTAGGGGTCTACATTGGTTTTTGAAAAGGTAAAGCAGAATTTATTGGTTTATCTGACAAACATCTTTTCCTCCCTTATTTTGGACCCTGAACTCCATTTTTATCCTCCTTTTTTTTCTCAATAAGCCTTATTATGCTCTTAGTCATACTGTCAATCACAGGGCTCTGCACTCCATCCTTGGCCAAGCGTACATGTATATCTTAACCTAGGCTACTCAGATACTCCCCCTCAGACACTTGACCCCTGTGCTTTAGGCACACAATCGCAGGTGCCTTGATGGCATTGTCTCCATCACCAAAAGCAGTATTCTGAGTTTCTGACCAAGATTGTTAAAGCTTATCTGTTCTTTTTTGTCCTTCCTTAGACTCTAGTCAGCTTTTCCTTTGTGCAAGCCACCAAATATTCTTTGATAAGTTCTTTTTAGTATCCTTCCAACCAAATAACCATTCCAAGTACAGTTGGAAATGACCAATTTAGTTCATATCTGAAAACAGGGGCTATATCTTCCCATCTACAAAAAGAGTTTGTATTTTCCATCCCAAAGTACCAAAGACATTATAAAGTGGAATTTTCCCACTTAGTGATCAATACTTAATCAAGTATTATATTTTTCACATTTTCTTCTTTTCAAAATAGAAGACTATATTATTATGACCATTAATTTGGGGGAAAATATTGTCTGTGCTTTTGTTCATGCATTGTCTGATCATCAATAAAGATCAGCGTACTCATATTTGAAGACTCTAAAATCTATGACTGCTTTTCTAATGTGTCCCAAAATAAAACCATTGGTTACGCAAAGAACTGAGAGAAAAACACATGGAATCCTATAGACGATAATTAAGAGAAATAAATGAAGCAATTTTTGTATGTGATTGCTCTATTTTTAAACGTCATTCCAACGTATCATAGCTAGTAATAACAATAAATATAATAATAATAATAATTATAACTTTTTAATTTGGATATCATTCTAATAAGTTAAATACATTGCAGATATCATTTTGCTTAAAATTTTCAAACACCCTAAGAGGTGGCGTAATATTTATCCTGATATATAATGTTAAAGATTCTAAAGCTTAGAGAGGTTAGTAAAGATAAAAAATGAGTATGAAATCCAGGCCTGTCTGATCCCAAAGTCAGGGAACTTGAACAATTTATTACATTAAATTTTTAGGTACTTGCCCTTTCTCTACTATTCTATTAAGGTAATTTTTAAATTAAGTTGTGCCTCTGGAAACTCATTTGAGTTATAACATTTTTTAGTAAATATATTTTATAAAATTTCTCTTTATCTCATCTTTAATCTCATGTATATCTTAGCCTTTATGGAATATCATCAAATAAGAATCTTTTCATTAGTTAAGCTGAGATGCTGGACTGGCTAGAGTATCCAAGTGCCTTGTGCATTTTAATAAAATATAAGCATAGCAGTCTCTATTATGGAATCTTAATAGATAGCATAGGCTGTAAATTAATATCTGAGAATAGACTTTGAAAAATGAAAGTTACAGCATTAAAATAATATTTTCCCTTAAATTCTTGTCTGCAATTATTTTCAAGATATTACATAGGGATCTAATTCAGTACAGATATCAAGACGGAGCAAGACAGGAACTAGACTGATTAATTAAACTTATAAAAGTTCCTGGGGATAAAAAATGAATTAGCTTTGGAAGAAGACTTGTGTTTTGAATAACGATTAAAAAGAATGACGACTAAATTTGTTTCCTATTTCTGAAACAGAAAATTTTCAGTTTGCGCTTTTGGATTCATATACTATGTAAATTAAACTGAAATGCAGGCACCAAAATATAAACATTAAAAAATCAAGAAATATTTAAGAATACACTAAATTGTTAATTGTGTCTTGTGGAAGTAAAACCAAGAAATGCTTTACCTACTGTCATTACCCTGCTTCTTCCACAGAAAAGTTGTCACTATTTGACATTAAATGTAGTTATTAAATATATTTGACTGTCATTAAATATATTTTTTTAGTCATACATTTTCTAGAATATCAATAATGTTTGAAGTTTTCACCATCCTCTACCTCTCTTGAAATGCCTCCTCTCCTTTGGTTAACAGAACATTAATTCACGCAGCTAACTGCTCTTTTCCATGGCCTCTACAGTGGCTATTTCTTTCTCTCATTACTAAATGGAGGACTTCTCCAAATTCAGTCTTTGGCTCCTTTCTCCTGCCAGTCTCTGAGAGAGACAGGGCTAGATGGCCCTGGAGGCTCATTCATTCTTCTTTTTTGACAGATAAACATATAAGTAGGTCATTGGATCAAGGTCGGCTCAATGAAGCTGAACTGCCTCTCCCTGTTACAAGCTGCTTAGCTTTATCAGCTCTCTTGCTTTAGGAAATGTTACCTTGACCAAGAAGCTCCCGTTGTTACACGGTCAATGCATTTTTCCTTATCTCACGTCCAAATTCTCTTTCAATACTATTGTAAACACATTGTTTTTAGCTCTTCTCATGGTGTGATTGGATATGTACCAATGAGATTCATCTCTCTGTGGGTTAGAGAAACTAAAGAGATGCTGTCTTTTCTTTGATGCCTTTCTGACAGATTTCCCAAATTAAACTTCATTTTATGCTTATACCATGTGATGCTAGTGACTTTTTGCATAACAATCCCTTGGCTTAAGTTATCATTCTATATGATTTCTTCCAAAGTCTTACGCCCAGTCTTGAACCTTTATTGAATTTTCAGTTTACTTCCAACTATTTTCTTGATTTAATTTATGTCACCTAGGATCAAAAGTATAAAATTATCTTTGTTTTCTTTCTTTCTCTTCATCGCCAGTCATCAAGTCCTATCAACTTTTCTTTTGTATATGTCCTATGTTTTCTTCATCTCACTGGCTATAATGATTAATTTTATATGTTAACTTGACTGAACTAAGGGAAGGCCAAATAGCTAATGAAATATTATTTTTGAGTGCATCTGTAAAGGTATTTGGGATTTCAATCAGTAGATTGAGTAGAGAAGGTCTCTCTCACCAATGCTGGTGGGCATTATCCAAATGTGTTGAGGGTCTGAATAGTAAGTACAAAAAGGTGGAGAAAGAACAAATGTGCTCTCTGCTTGAGCTTGACCATGCATCTTCTTCTGCCTTCTGACATTGGTGTTCCTGGTTCTCGGCCCTTCACACAGACTAGGGCTTACACCATTTCCGTTCAACTCTCCTGGTTCTCAGGCCATTGGATTTGGACTGAAATTATACCACCAACTTTCTTGGGCCTCCAACTTGCAGACAGCCAATCATGGTCCTGCTACTTCTCAAGTTTCCATAATCATGTGAACCAATCCCTCAAAAATAAATGTATCTATGTCTATTTCTGTCCATTTACCTATTATCTATCTATCTATCTATCTATCTATCTATCTATCTATCTATGTATCATGTATTGTCTATGTATCAAACCTATTAGTTCTGTTTATCTGGAAAACCCTAAGATATTTGCTCAATACTTGTTCAGGCATAGGCTATTCTTTTAAGATCTATCTCTTTCCTAGCTGTCCTACACAGTGAACTAAACTTCGTCATGTTATTTCTCTCCCTAAAGAGAATGTGTAAGAGAATCATCCATATTTCAAATAATTGTGAAAAAACTAAAACTGAAAACATATATTTATCATTCTATATACTCAGATTACCCTTTTCTATTTCTCGATATTGTAATCTGTAGATTTAAGGAAAAGGAGTACAACAAATATTTTCAAACAAGCATCTCAAGTGTTTAACATCAGGTAATTTAAAAGCCACATTTTGAGAAACACTGTTTTATCATGTTTCTTTTACTTATCTGTTTCCCATTTCTCTTCATAAATTCATTGGTACTGCTATGCTACTCACTGTCCTCTGAACTATCCTTGTGATTTCCTTCCCCCAAGCTTTGTCTTTTAATGTTCTCCCGCAATTGTTTCTCATTTCTCTTTCACCTTCCCTAATCAGAATCTTGCTTCAAATAAACTTTCCACTTCCTTTCTTAGTCAGGAAGCTATTTAGTTCACTACAGGATTTATTTTCTTTACACTCAAACCATGCATGACTATGTTTCTCTGATAGCAATTAGCCACATACTCCTTTAGTGCTACTAGTTATTTTTATGCTTCAGCATCATAGCTTCTCCACCAGAATATAAACACTTTGAAGACAGTGATGTCCTCTTACTTATCCCCTTATGTAACTCAGAAAAATGCTTATGTTTATCAAGTATTCAATATATTTATTTAGTGCATAGTTTTGGCATGATCTTTGAAGCATAAAAATAATGTTTCAGGAGGCACGTGACAGAAAACAGATTCATATTACAGTTGTTTCAAAAATAAATGGAGCATATTTGTGTAAGTAAAATAATAACTTAAAAAGTATCAGTCTCCAAGAAAGTATATATTCATATACACACACAAACACATATAATAATTGCTTGGTTTACTTTGTTTTTTATAAATCTCTCATTGCGTCCATTAATACAATTTAAGATATTTTTCCTAAAAATAAGATATATGTCTTTCTTGCATAATTAAATATAAAATAAAGTCCAAGTCTTCATGTCTCTTATATAAATTATCTTGATTCTACATAATTGTACATTAGAACATTAGCATTAGTCAAAGAATAATAATAATTACAAGAGGAACCACAAAGCCATTACCAAAATGTGGAATGTAATCAAGGATAATAAGTAATATCTGATCTCAGGATCAAAACCAGCACAATCCCACTATCCTGTGTTGTACATATATTTACCATTTCTATCTTAGAAGGCAATATGTTTAGCATTTTATTATCATTTCATATATTTAATTCATAAAATGTCTTTGTAAGTGTAAAGCAATTAATAATCACTGAGAATTATAAAATTATGTTTCTATTAATTAGTCTAGGTCAAAATTACATAAATTTTAGCCCAAGTCAATCATAATAGGCTCTAAGAGTGAGGACAATATAATTCTTTTATATAAATAATAAATGTCAAAAAGTAAAGTTCATTAGAGCAAGACATAACATGACCCCATTTCTTTGATAGAAAACATCAGAGCATGCATTGTAGGTTGGAAAAATTAATTTTCCTTCTACCTTCTAAGGTCTTCTGGATGGACTAGAAATCCAATTAACATGAGAGATAAACAGGACAAAAATGGCAAAATTTATTATGCATATAAATACCAGGGTTCCATAAGAATGTGAGACCCGATGACAGATTAGGCAGTTAAGGCAGGTCTGACATCTTGAACTAAGAAGAAGTGGGGGGTTGTGGTTTTGGACTTCAAAGGGCAGGACAGCAATTCACATGAAGGTGGAAAATCAAATGTTTGATAAACAAATGTTTGTTGGGCCATCTTTAACAATAGAATATATAGAAGACTTAGATCAAATGTGCCTTGTTGGTTTCTCCCTGTCTATCATACCTAGTTCCTATGAAACTATAGATATCTATATAATAGGACCCTTCATGAAGCAGGTAATCTTTAACTTCTTTTAGGCAGCTATGAGAGAAGTTCAGAAATTTTTCCTGAATTATTATTTTCTTAAATCTAATGAGCCTAAAATAACCAATACCCCCAAAAGCATATTTTGGGATGCCAAATTCTGCTTCCCCTTAGCATCAAACATAATTTACTAGGTACATTGTCTGTTGTCCATCCAAGGAGGGTTCACTATTTTCCCCTGAAATAGATCTTCTCCATCTGCATACTGTTATCTATACTCTTCTCTCCTTCTGGATCCATCTCAAATTGCATCTCCTCTATCACAAACATAGTACCTGTGCTCCAGAGATGGAAACTGAGCAATACAAAATTGGATAATATTATATCCTTGCCTTTGAGAACTCACACGCCAGATGTATTTGTTTCCCATGATACAGGAATATGGATGATTAAGGAAAGTTTCAAAAATGAGATGACTTTTAAACTGAGCCTTGTATAATAAAAATCTATCTGCGAAACAATGAAGGAAGGATATTTTAGAGGTAATAGTGCAAGCAAAAACAGCAAGGTGTAGTTATTCCTTGAGATTAAAGGAAAATCACTTAAACAATGTGGAAAGTGAGAAACACAGTGACTGAGGAAATGCCAAGCTAAACAGGATCGAGAACCCCACAGAAAGTGAGCAAATGAAACTTCTTAAGGTTCATTCTATTTATATTCCTTCTATGTGGTTCTTTCTCCCATATTTCTTTCTGATATATAAACTTAATGTTGAAATGTATTTTTTGTCTCATTAATGGGAAGCTGTTTTTATTTCTTTAGCATATTAAACCAAAAAACATCAGCAGCTTATTAAGGCTGGTCAAAATAGAATCTGTCACCGAAAGAAAAGTGTTCATTTTCCATTTGTTATGAGGTAAAAATAAATTAAATGACAAATAAATGAAATGAAAAATAAATGAATCTAACAGCTATACTAAATCTTTAACAAAATATTAAAAAGTTTAGTGCTGTCTTACTTTGTATTGAAGACTAGATCTTAATTACATAACAATAAACTTTAGAGAGTCAATTGCTGCACTCAAACAATATCAATGATAAATATATGTAGGAGAAAAGTCTGATAATTTTCCTCCATATTTTTAATGGCTAAAATTAATTTTATGCTTATGTTATTCATATTATGGCTCCAGTTTTCTATTTATGGAAATGTTGCTATTTGTGTAATGTATCTGATTTAACTCTTCTGTGCATAGTTTTTTATGCACAGTGACATAGAAAATGGAAAGCTAAACAAAATTGAGAACCCCACTGAAGCTGAGAAAATGAAACTTCTGAAGGTTTATTCTATGCACATTCCTTCTATGTGGTGCTTTCCCCCATATTTAATAAGACATAGTTTGCCTTTATTGAAATAGGAATTTTCTACCATGATGGACATAATGGATATTATACTCTGTAAAATAACTCAGACAGAGAAAGTCAAATACCATATGATTTCACTTATATTTTAAGTCTTTAAAAAATAATAATTAACAAACACAACAGAAACAGGCTAATAGATACAAAAAAATCCCAAACATTTTGATGGTTGCCAGATGGGAGGAGGTGCTGGGGGGATGGGTGAATGGAAGGAAGGGATCAAAAGGAAAAACTTAGTAGTTACAAAATAGTCATTGAGATATAAACTATAGCTAAGGGAATATAGTCAATAATATTGTAATAATTATGTATGTGTAAGAAGGATACTAGATTTATTGGGGTGATCACTTCATATATTATATTAATGTCTAAGCAGTATGTAGTAACCTGAAACTAATATAATGATGTATGTCTAGTGTAATTGAAAAGATTTTAAAATTCTTAAAAAAAGTGGGAGTTTCTGATTGCATAGTTCTGGGGCTTTAATATTAGTCAAATGTTACTGGTCTCAGAAATAAAAATAAGGTTGCAAAAATATCTGTAAACCAGTGAATAAACTCTATTTTTAATCCCAAATTAAATTCAGACAAAAATGGCTAAGAAAAAGTTAATTTATTAACTATATTAATTCAACAGAAGTTCTAAGAGTGAAAAAAAAAAGATAACCCCCAAGTTTGGCTGCATTTCTTACTCTTAGTATAAGTTAAGGAAAACCAGTTTATTTATTCCTTACATATACATATACATATTTTATATATATTTTTTAAATTTAATTGTCAATGGAAGACATATAAAATGTTTCCCCCATGAAACATTACTTTAAAAAAAATACATAATATAATCTATATTCTAATTAAGAAAGGTAAACCACAGCATCACTGTCATCTATTCAGCAAATCGATTTTGGGAAGAATATTGCCTCGATATATTTGGATTCATAAATACATTAATAAAATTCCAAACCATTTTAAAATTACATTTTCAACAAAGCAGTTTTTCATATTGGAATCATTTTCTTGGACAGATAAATTTGTTCTATCAAAAATGTAATTTTTTAACTGTATATATAAGATGTCTAGAATGTTTGAGACAAAAATATCACAAAGGACATTATGGTATCAGTTGTCATATTCTCTAAGTTTTAAAATAATAAAGTTTTGAATAGAGTTTTTACAACTGTGGCCATATGTTTACATTAGAAATATAAGGCCTTGAACATACCTGGGATATTAGGACTGAAAAAAATCACATAACATTCTGCAGTGTTGTTATTCAAGTTATACAAGGAATGCCTTTGTATGTCAGTGAATCATGACTAAGATTTATTAGCATAATTTGTCACAGACCCTCTTCTTGGAAGTAGAAAAGCCAAGAAAATGAAATGTATTACACGTTGTACTCTAAAGCTATACCACAAAATGAAATCAATAGCATTGGAGTAGTTATATCATCAATTTATGTTTTATATTAATCTTTCTGTCTTGTATTCCTGAATGAAAGGCTAGTTATTCAAGCAAAACACAATGACGTTTTTATTGAAAGCTATAGGATTTTTCTTTGACATAAAATAATAATGATCATTTTATTGTAAAAGAAAACTTGCACTTCACTTGTAGCACTCAATAAATCAAACAGAGCTATAAAGATGCATATCGTTGCTTTTGTGTTACATAAACATATGAGATGTGGATGATTTGTGGCAGTAATATTTATACAAGTTTCTTCTGAATACAGGTTCCTTGAAGACTTTTCATGATCAATAACATTCTGTCCTGAACCCAGGAGAGGTTGAGTTGATCTGGAAAGACAGAAATCATAGAGAGAGACAAAAAAGGATTCATAATTTTGGAATAACATATTCAAAACATGAATGCATTCACATTTATCTTTCATTGATAAAAAGAATAATTATTTGATCAAAACTAATGGGTCCAAAAAATCATGAGAGCTAAAGAAATTATTATGGATACCTGACAGAAAGAGACCATCAAAAGAGAAATAAAAACTGGGAATCTGAAAAAGATCAGAGGGTTTGTGGGAAAAGACTGATAAATCAACCTTTACTTCCCAGCTATGAATGTGGAGGGAGAGAAATCTTCTAAAACTCTTCAGAGTCCCAGTAATATCAAGCACTGGGAACCCTCTCTCAAACACATTCCCATAATTAAGACATTTTACTGGCTTTATTTGTTGTAATGACTACCTAAATTATGGCAATGAAAAAGTGACAAGTCTGCTATATCATAGAAAGTATATGTAGTATATATGCTGCATATTTGCATAGCGGTAGCCTGATATTCAAATCCCTTCTTAATCTAACCTTAACTTTTCAGACTCACTACTTCACTGGACAAGCCTTTATTGAGTATATTCATGTGCTACACATTTTAGGTATTAGGATATATCAAAACACATAGACAAAAAACTCTGCCCTCATGGAGTTTAAATCCATTACAAACATTTTGACTCTATTCTGCTCACCAGTCACATTGAAATATCAGTATGCTTAATATGGACATATGAAATATAATCATAAAAGTCTATTTTTTTCTACTATCTCCTGTATTCTGCTGATTTGAGATAGTCTTTTCTTCAGCTGTCGAATGAAAGCTCAAGAAATACCATAAATTCTTAATAACGTGGTTCTAGTTAATAGAAAGTACTACGAGTATGCTAATTTTTAAAAATAAAAGATGCTCTCATTCAATATATCAGTCAATATTTCAAATATTCTTTAATGGTAAATTTGTTCTCTC
This sequence comes from Pteropus alecto, assembly GCF_000325575.1. Taxonomy (NCBI): domain Eukaryota; kingdom Metazoa; phylum Chordata; class Mammalia; order Chiroptera; family Pteropodidae; genus Pteropus; species Pteropus alecto. The sequence goes on along the minus strand of NW_006494613.1, from coordinate 33,925 downwards.
TTCCCAGCTATGTTCCTGGAAAGTCACTGCCTTTAGAGAAGAGGTTGTAAAAGACTTATTTTTTCTCTAGAAACTGCTATTTTTAACACTCAAGTTGCCATCATCTGCAGTTGGAGAGTGAGGAGAAAAGATTGGTAAGGTAGGGAAGAAAGTTCTCAATTAACTATTACTATTGTGAAGTGGTTGAACGTGCTGTGAGGCAGACCTGTGTTTAAAAGAGACATCGTCCGTGGAACAACTTCAGCCCCGGAAGTGACCTTGATTTGGGCAGTATGTTTCATTTAATTCCATTTGATCACTTCAGGAGAAATATAGCAATTCATCTTCAACTTTTGCTGTTTGTGTTCTCATCACTCCTCCAGGTGTCCCTGCTAAAGAGGATGCACAAAAATGTAGCATTTGCATGTGTCTCAAATCTGGAGCTTGGGTAACATTCACAGGCTCTGCCTGCATAATTCTATGAGTTCTGGTTTCTTTTAAAGTAGCTGTGATGCCCCTCTCCTCTAGCCATCAGAACGGCTTTTCAGCTCTATAGTTTACACTCTGGATTACCTCACAGGTCTCACACATGAATTCACTGTGCTCTCTGAAACAGGAACGCAGTGGTCTTACTCCAGTTGCCAACATTACAATTGAGAAGAAAGTACATATCCTCACAACCCCATTTTCTGGGGGCTTGAACATCTGGGATGAGAAAGAGAATGTAAATACTTTACAACTTTTTTTTGGCCAAAGGAATATTTTACACAAAATCACTTCTGCAGTCTTTCACTTGACCATTTGGTTTTAGAGTGAATAATTGCTGTGCTGTTTGTTCTTATTTTAAAAATCTTCGATAATCTGTATCTGTTTCTTGTACAGTTCTTTGTAATTTGGGGTTTATTTTATCTTAGTACTTTTCCCTAAATTTCTAATTAAATACTTCATCATTTCTAATATAAGTTTAGTATGTTTGGAACTGTTTATTCAAATCTTTTCTATTCCTTCTTCAGGATACAGCTCTAGGTCAACCCATTTGAAAAGTCTTCTCTGATCACTCATTTGTTAGTTGTTCACTCTTCTGTACTATGCTGCACTGTGTACTACCACTAGCACTCTCTGTAGGTCCTGGACTGATAGTCAGTTTTGTGCTAATCCTAGAGTATGTTGAATCGAAAATAACAACAGCAACAAAAACAACAACGACACAAGAGAGATGTCATATTTGTGACTTATTGGGATATACTTTCTCTTTATTTTACTACTTTTATTTTAGCGGTAGTCTAATGAACTAGTTGTCCAAAATTACTAAGCCTTTCTCTCTACGTTTATTTATCAATTCTTGGAATATTCATTTGTTAAAAATTCTCTCTGTTAACTTGGACTATTTTATTCATAATTCATTTATTCAGTTCATCATATATTTATTATGATATCCACTACTTTCAAATATGATTAATGGAGTTTAAAAATAAAAACCAGTAGTTCAGAAAGGGGAAAACTCTATCTAGAAGCCCTGGTTTTAAAAACAATGCAATAGAGTGAAACCTCAGTCCTAAACTTGGTAATAACTAACACAATGTGAAAATCAGAGGGCTTCATACTTCTCGTTGTCTCAAATTCATCGACTGTGAAACAATTCCACTGATTCAACAAATATTTCAAATATCCTTGGGTTAAAGTTTGCATTTTGGAATTGATTAAGGTGACAATTTAATATCTGAATCTTCCAGAATCCTCCGTCATTATAAACAGACCGAGATTTGGATAGCCAAATATTGGGAGACAGTAAACCTTGGGCCTTTTGTAGTTCTATATATCTTGCTGAGTGTGCCAAAGTGGCAATGCCCTGAACATTTTTTACCTGGGACACAGGAATATCTATGTATCTGGCAATTCTGAAAAGTGCAAGCTTGTACCTGATCTCCCATTTGAGAAAGACTTGCTATTGCTTACTATCACAGTAGCAGAATGTCTACATTTAGAGTTCTTTTGTGCTGTACTCCACTCATGAGCAGGTTTTACCTGGGCTTACAATTTGCCTGTGAAGTTTTGGGATTAGGGAGAGCTGCATCACTATGCTGATTACTATGCTGATACACTTACTAGTATTTTTTGGTAGAATAAAGTCCTTCATTTGTGCCCAGGAATCTTTTACCTTTTATCAATATCTATGTACCTTTACTAGGCTAAATTATTAACCTGTATAGTTATTTCTGTGGAAATTCTCCTGCTCCAAGATGTCTTCCTTACTTACAAACTTATTGAAGTAGGAAAATATAGTATCAAACCAAAACCTTACAGATAATATCTACAATTAAATAAAGCAATAACCTAACTTCCAAATCACAGAATGTGAGTGGTTGTGGAAAACAAGTGACATAAATAAAATCTCTACAATATCAGCAAGTACGATAACTACTTTTAAAGATATTCAGGGAAATATAAGGATTTTTGTTTATCATGAAAACCAGTGACCCTCAAAGATGTCCAGCTGCACTAAATGTAATATTTACTAATAGAAAAGCAGTCACAGCACAAAAGTCCACATTAAGGAGAAAATACTGAGAGTAGAATATAAATTGAGCAGGACAGACACCATAGGACAAGAAAGAAAAAGAAAAAAAGAAAAGAAAATTTATCCAATTTAAGTGAGAACACAGAAAAAAGCAAGTCGATTTCAAATATAAAAAGATATGTATTTTGAACACTGTAAAAATACTAAACCAGGTATTCTAGAGCTGTGAATTGGAAAAGCTATTCTAGTGCACCTTCCTTTTTAAGAGAATGTAAAGCCTAATTTTATTTAAACCTGAACGATAGAAAGAATTATGGTTGAAATCACAAAGTAGAAAGAAAATAGCAAGCAAAATAATGCCTCTAAGAAAACAAAGCCATTTTTTAAAAAGATGTAAAATGTACCTTCGTATTGTGAAACGAGCTAATTTGTTAAAAAAAAAAAAAAGGGAAGCTCTGAAAAACATGCATTAGAATTAGAAAGAAATCATAAATAAAAAAATGCTAAATCTAAATGCAATGAATAAAGATGTTAAATAGATTAGATAGAAAGTAATGTTAAAGAAAGGAGATTTATCACTTACGTAATACGGATCTCCTAAGATGGAAAACAAATTAAGGAAACAGAAAAAATATTAAAATATAGAATTCAAGAAAAATTTCTTGAAATAATACTCAAATGGAAATATTATATATAAACAGAAGATGACTCAGAATAGCCAATATGGAGGTATGTTAAATAAATTATTAGACTTAAAAAAACAGTAAACTCTCTAAAAACTCGAAATCGGTCCAACACTCATTTACAAAGAGAGCCAGCTTGTAGTTACACCTTTTGACATTAATGCCTCATAGAAGAAAAAAATGTAGTCATATATTTAAGTCAAAGAAAAAAAATGAGACAAAGCTCATATAAAATATCTAGCCAAATTTAGGTTTAATTACAAGGGCCTCAGATGAACTCTAAATAATGCTTATGAATATAGGAAATGCTGAACCTATGAGCCTACTGTGATGAGTCTCCTAGAGCATAAGATACAAATAACTATATGACTGATCATACTATCAATATTATCAGTGAGAAAACAAAGTTACTTCAATTTAGATGTACGGGAAAGGTAGAGATGAAGCAGAAGCATTGCTCACAGTAGAAAAAACACAAACAATAGACAAAAGAAAATAAAAAAAGGATGTGAAGCATATTACGTAAAGTAAAAGTAAGAATTTGAAGAAGAGTCAGCAAATTACACAGTTCCTTGGTCAAGTCCGGCCCATGGTTGTTTTAGTAAGTGAAATTTTATTGGAGCACAGTCACATCCATTTGTTTACCTATTGGAGTACAGCCCATCCTTTTGTTTGCATATTGCCTCTTTCTCCTTTCAAACTACAACAGCAGAGTGGAGTACTTTCAAAAGAATCTAGAAGGCTCATAAAACCAAATCTATTTATCTCATTAGTCACATTTGGATTATGAAAGTGAATCAATTTAATATTGTGAAGTCCAGTGACATAAAGGAAAGAAACACACTTTTCCCTGTCTTTACTATGGGAGCAGGACCTTTGGGTAACCAATTATTTCATATGGAGAGGATCTTCTTTCTAGAAATATTTTAGCTAATAAACACAGAAGAACCGAAAGGAATTAATAGGTAGGAAATGACTATTAGTAGATGCTACTATCACAAAAGGAGAGTCAAAGGCATTTGGTGTACTTCCTTAAGGAAATAGTGCATACAGTAGTCCCCCTTTATTCCTGGTTTCACTTTTCAAGTTTCCAGTTATTTTCATCTCAAAATGTGACATGGAAAATTTCAGACATAAACAATTCAATTGAAATTCATCAGTTTCAAATCACACATTGTTCTGAGTAGTATGATGAACTCTCTCCCCCTCCATTTGACCCGGGTAGTGAATCACTCCTTTATGCAATGTCTCCCCACTGTATACACTCCCTACCCATTAGTCAGTAGCCTTATGGGTTTTCGTTCAACCTCCCTGGTATGGTGGTACTTGTGCTCAAGTTACACTTTTTTACTTAATGAGAGTCACAAAGTGCAATTGTTATGATGCTAGCAAGTGGAATATGCCAAAAAGAAGCCATAAAGTGCTTCCTTTTAGTAAAAAGGTAAACTTCCTTGCTTCATCATGAAAGAGAACAAACCACATGCTGAAATCTACAGTAAGAAAAAATTTTCTATCCATGAAATTTTGAAGAAGAAAAAAGAAATTTGTGCTAGGTTTGCTCTGTTGCACCTCACACTGAAAGTTATGGTCGCAGTGCATGGCAAGTGTTTAGTTAAGATGGAAAAACATTACATTTGTGGGCAGAAGCCATGAACAGAAAATGTGTTCCAATTGACAACAATGTGTTGCACCAGAAAACACTGAGGCTATATGAAAGCATCAGCAAGAGATTCCTTGAAATGAGTGAGCATATTCATATAACTTTTATTATATTGTTATAATCGTTCTATTTTATTATTAGTTATTCTTATTATTCCTTGCTGTGCTAATTTATCAGTTAAAGTTTATCATAGGTATTTACATATTGGAAAAGAATCATTGTACATATAGAGTTAAGTATTATCTGAGGTTTTTAGCAAATACCGAGGGTCTTGGAAAGTATATACCATGAGGATAAGAGGATACTATATCACCTATGACATATTTCTAAAAACAACAACAAAAACCTGGATCTAAACAGGACTCTAACTGCTGACTTACAGGAAATAGAGGAGTCAGCAAAATATGAAATGAGCCACTGTATATATAGTCATCAGTATCTAGACTTCAGAAATCTCTTTTTTTGAACAAGGTGAATAAAAAGTGAAAGTGCTGAAATGTATAGATTAAAAGAATTTAAAAGACTTATCAACCTATTGCAATGTAGAGATGAACTTTATTTGGATCCTGATAAAATTTTAATATAAATAAATATGAATAAAATTTTAATATAAATTTTGACAAGATATTTATGGATATGAAGAAATTTTTGTTAATTTAGAGGCAAGAAATGTATAGTAATTAAGTTTTAATAGTTCTTATATTCAAGAGATACATATTAAAATATTTACAGGTAAAATATTATGTCTCTGCTCTGCTTCAAAATCATGGAATGAAGGAGCAACTGGAAGTAAAAAAAAAAAAAGATTTCCCAGGACTCGATAATGTTGAGCTGGATATTTGATACATGGAATTTTATTATAATAGTAGCTACAATTTTATTTATGTTTAAGATGTTCCATACGAAAAGATTAAAATGTTTTAAATGTTGATGATGTCAAATTTTGGAAAAGATTTCTAAATTTTTTTTCAATTTTTAATTTTCATTTAGATTTTAAATTCAGTTACAGCATAGTGGTAAAACTTTGCAAGTGACTTCATTAATAACTTCTTGGTACAGACATCATAATAAAATACTTCCTTAATGAATTCAATTTATTCTGTTTATTATCTTTATTCATATGCTATGAGGTAGAACTCAAAACCATAGGACAGCTAATTCTGAAGAAAGGATGGACCTTTAAACAATTAGTTAACCGTAATTTACATAACGATCTTACTTGCATAGCTGACAGACTGGGAATTGATTATAGGCCATTAGTAGCCATATTATTAAATAAAACTGCGTTAGAAATACATGAGTCCGTATTTCAGACTAAAGAGGCAACGGTTAGTCATGAAATGTTACAATATTCAAGAATTAGGCATTAAACCAACTAAGAGTTAGCATTAGGCCTCATGAATTTTTAAGAGAATAATTCATGAATATGCTATTCCTTCTCACCTCTACATGCATAAAAGGACACATATAAGGATACATGTGTGCATTAGGTAAATTGTTATTATCCTTATGTTTACCTAAATATTTACCAAACTTTTCTGCTTAAGTTTAACTACTCATTTGTTTCAAAGGAAGATGACAAATATAGTTTTGATAAACTTTGCAGTTATTTTTATTTGCAATAAGGTAGTTTACGTAATGTAAATTAGGCTGACTCTAACCTTTTGACTTTTTAGATTTTATAAAAAATATAATTGCCTGCAGTTTAAAGATTTTAAAAACTCAAAGAACTGGTCTGCTATTTTTAAACCATTTAATAATGCAAGTGACGCTTACATGAAAAACAACTTAATTCCTTTAATTTCAAAGACACTCTGTGTATAATCTGATTTTTTCAAACAATTTCATTGTACCTGTGTAGCTAGATCAATAAGTGAGATTTCAAGTAAAGTAAAAGATTGATTTATTTTTAATGATCATCAGTTGATCTCGTATGGGAAAAATTTTCAGGCCTCTTCTACCTTTTACTCCCATCTTATTCTCGTTCTCTTTCAGCTGGAATTTATATGTGATCATACACTTGCTCTGGCTCTCTTCTTTTTTCTTCTTCCCCCTTCTAAAAAAAAAAAAAAACAAAACTCCCAGAATTTCAAGGCATGCACTAAGGATAACACTGATATTGATCAATTCTGGAACATGGTTTCAAAAGCCAGTATTTATCACTTTTATGCATTTCTCTTATTATAAATAGGTGCTTTTTAAATCACAGTGCCTTTTAAAAAGAATTTTTCCTGTAGTGTAAAGAAAATGACCAAGCAATCATATTTTAATTCTCGATAAGTTTGGAATTAATAACATCATGGGTGTTATCTATGTGAATGCCCATCTGGACTATGAAACAAGGACCAGCTATGTGCTTTGAGTCCAAGCTGACTCACTGGAAGTGGTCCTCACCAATCTTTGAGTTCTTTCAAAAAGTAAGTTATATTATTTAAGGGATGTTCAATAAATTGATGGTGTTCTGCTTATCATCTAATGAAATAAAATACATAGGTCTAAAAGTTCTCAGTGAAGAATGTAGAAAGATCATGAACACTCAGAGATGTTTCTGGTTTATTTTAATTTCTGATAGATGATGCTGAGAGGATTTCATACTCTTGAAATGTCAGGACAATAACATGCTATTTTCAGACTTTGTGTATAATATTGTAGAACACTGTCATTATTTGAGTATGTTAGATAATAAACCTTATTCTCATTCTGCTGTGAGGTACTGGCTAACCCTCTGGGATGTAATATATTGTTGATGGGTGTGTGACTGCTAGACATTCCCTGAATTGTGTGGTTTCTGGTACTTATACATTTTCTTAGAATAGAGGTAAACACATGTTAAAATTATTGACTGACATTTATCAACCCGCGTATGTCACATTATATTTAATTAACATCCATTTCTAGGAAATGAAAATTATTATCTCCACTTTACAAAAATGAAAAAAGATAATGAGAAAAGGTTAAGTGATTTTCTAAAAATGACAGTTCTCAGTAAATAAAAAGTTGAAGATTCAGTCTCACATCTTTTAACTCTGAAATCTTTCTTCAGCATTTCAATTTGATATAGTTTAACCACACAGAGAAGCAAGTCAAAGCCAATTTGTGAAGTGGGCCTGTACAGATTCTGTGAGATATTACCAATAAAGGGATAAAGGCTATCTTTTTTCCATTCATTGAGGTAAACTTCTTTGAACTTAAGCAATCCATTTTTTTAATCATTTGCATCAACGTTTTTAGAATCTAGTAGACCCAGGAAAGCTAGATTTAATTTAACCATTAGTATAATAGAGGCTCAGAAGAAGCATGAAGTGAGAAAAAGGATCTCAAACGTTTACCTTTTACTTTGGGGCCTTCCTGGACATCCTATCACAACATTCCATCAAACGGCATTTTTTTTGAGATTCTACTGACAGTTAATGCTTCTGTAACCGATTACATTTGGGAGCAATGCATAGAATACCCCTCACCATGGATTCAGATGGCCCTCTATTGTACTAAAGGCCATCACAATTCTGTTTTAAAGAAACTCATACAATTGTGTTTACCAAGTCATTTATGATCTTATTAGATTATTATAATTTTGATAATGGATCTTATTATTCTGTATATTCTGCTATGATAGTTATTTAGAAAACATGCTTTTTTATTTTAAATACATTAAAATATTTTTGCACTGATGTTCACTTTTCAAAATAAATTTACTCATATATAATTGAGCGAAGAGCAGCGCACTTTGAGATATTTTATAATATCCTACTTGCACTCCTGTTATCTTTTCCTCACTTTAGTTTTCTACACAGCATTTATTACTACCTAAATGCTATATATTTATCAGTTTAATAATTTTTATTGTCTATCTCCACTTATTGGATGGATGAAGTCTGTGACAACAAACATCTATTTTTTCATTGCTCTAGCCTTCATGGCTGGGAGAATACTTAGTATGTAATGGATGCTCAATAAACATTTGTGAAGTGAATTACAACTATTCGTTGAATAAATTGATAAATAAATGAATATTGTAAAAAAAATAGGGAAAGAGAGGCATAAGAAGAGCTACTCTGCTATCTTCAAGGAATCACAGAATGAAAGTATCAGAACAGCCGTTGGGGAGAACTGCCTATTTCTAGTAATTCGTCAAAATGACCAACACAAACAGAAGAGGAAAGGCACCAGCTATATGTTCTCTTGGTCTTTAGAAAACATGGAGTTTTTCCTTTGGCTACATACATTTGAATCTACAAGAAAGGCAATATTGCAGATATCAAGGGAATGGGCACTGTTCAAAAAGGAACGCCTCACAAATGTTACCACGGCAAAACTGGAAGAATTTACAATGTTTCCTAGTATACAGTATGCTTTGTTGTAAACAAACAAGTTAAGGGCAAGATTCTTGCCAAGAGAGTCAATGTACGTTTTGAGCATATTAAGCTCTGTAAGACCTGAGATTGCTTCCTGAAATGTGCAAAGAAAAATGATCAAAAAAAAAAAAAAAAAAAAGAAGAAGAAAGCCAAAGAGAATGATACCTGGGATCAACTGAAGCCCCATCCTGCTCCACCCAGAGAAGTACACTTTGTAAGAATGAATAGAATGGAACCTGAGCCGCTGGAGACCATTTCCTATGAATTAATTCATTGCATGATAGGTTCGAAAAAATAAAATAAAAGAACTTTAATTGAGTAGATGTCCCTTCCCCTATAGAAATATTTAAAGAAAACCAACTGTTCTAATTAATTTGGTGATGTCTTTATTATTCAGGTTGAGTGTTTTTTCTTCCTGAAAGAAATGAACTGGTTTACTGTGCAACACAGGATAGTCCATTGGTTAGGAAATGGCATCTGTTAATTACAGTTAAGATCAGAGAATGTTGAGCACTCTTAATTGTGTCATCTAATGAATAGCTGTACTTTAAGGATTAGATTACCTTGGAGGCCTGCTACTTAAAAATAGATTGTTGAAAGTCCCCTGTTCTTTGTAAATTACATTTGCTTCCACTTTTCATGGAACACACCTCAGAAAGTCACAGTGTTTGTGATAATTTGGAACTAGACTATCTTTTTTATTTCAAACAGGGAAAGACATTTCTGTATAGCAGTTTACACAATGCATGGCGTTCTAAGCACTTTACATAATTTACTGATAAACCTTGGAGTAAGTAGTGTTTTATCCGTATTCCATAAAGGAAGCTGAGTCACAGTTAACTTGCCTAAGGTTTCAGGTGTGCAGAGATTCAAGCCCAGACAGTCTGGCTCCATAATCTGCTCTCATAGTATTATATTGCCTCATATCAGAGGAAACATTTAAAAAATATTTTGTATAGTTTAAGCACGTTTAGATTATTCAGTTGCTTGGATGTGGCACATCTTAATATCAACACAGTTGTAAAGGAGTTGACCACATCCCATCCTAGCTTCCTTTAGTTTTCTGTGATAGCTATAACTATAGTATCTGTTTATTTGAAATGAAAACCTGACTTCTAGTATTCTCTTACCACAAAAGGAAAGAAAAGAGAGAAAGTTTCAGAACAGATTGAGAAATCACAACTTCAGTCAGATGATGGAAGTCTAAGGGAGAAGGAAGTTTAGTAACATTTAGAGAGGAGGCAGAGCAGCACAGTAGAGAGGTATGATGTTGAGCACTTGCTACAGTGACAGCAATTTCTTATAATGGTTGATTGTTGAAGTACTTGAAAAAGGCCTTTATAATTTCCTTGTGAAATGCTTTAACAGAGTTAACATTCATTCATTTACTAAATATATATTAATTATATTTTGACTACCCATATTATACCAGGCCATCCAGCTTATCAAAAGGGAAAAACAGAGAACAACTAAGCTATACATAGTAGAGGAAACAAAGAATGAGTGAGAGTTAGCTCTGAACTTATTCCTAGAAGCTCACAAACCATTCTATTCTTAGTGAACCATGTTGAGTAAACAAAAGTTAAAAGATTAACTTAACTACAATTGTTAATTGTACATCTAATTTCACTGTTTCGAGAAACATTAAATACTATAAATGTCTTTTATTATGGATGTGGCTCTTTGTGCATTCATAATTATTTATGATTTTAAAGTTTATTTGGGTTTGTCTAAGATAAGACATGGAATACAGGTCTTGGATGATACAGAAGAGTGGGAAGAGAGTCCCATAGCTAATAATTGTGACTAAATCTGAAAGTAGGATGCATTAATTTTGAAGAAATGTCATGAAAATATATTTATATGAGGAGGAGAAGTCTTCCAGAATTGAATATTTAGTATTTCCTGGGTGGGTTGTGGGTCACTTTTGTTACCATAACTAAATTTTTGGAAAGATTCAGTACAAAGTTAACAGTAGATTGAAGTTGGATACATTTTTATGAGAAATATTGAGTGAACAATATTTCACCGTGAAATTAATTTCAAATTCTACTTGACTGGTTTATGGTGAAAATACCGACTGAGTAAGCATCCGCTCACCCTCTTCATTTCCTGGAACAATGGAGTACACAATACACTGATTGATGGCCACAGCAGAAATTACACCAACCCTAATCCCTCTGGTTGCAAACTAACTTAGTGGAGGAACTCTGCAGGTTTATAGAAAATTAGTCACTTTTTATTGTCCACTTTGCCATGATGGAGTCCTGAATTTCATAATAAAATGTGTTAGTTTATGTGTGTGCTTATTTGAATAACATTATTTTCTGAAGTTTTTAAGGAAGTACTACATTAAGACGCCAGCCCTAAAACCATGCTCCTTTCAGAATATCTTGTCACCTGTATTGTTTTTAATTTAAAATGGAACGCACTACTCTACTACTTTATTATCTGCCAGATATCATAAAAAATTCTTTTCACTTGTCTGTAAAGAGCTTTCTGGACTGAAAACAATAGATAGATAAAATTTGCTACCATAACTCTTGCTAAAATAGATTGTTGCTATCGTGTTGCTGAGGTTATCATAGCAAATGGCTTCCAAATGATTCTTTCTGGTCTTTACTCATGCTTTACTATAAAGCTGTAACTGTACTATAAGTATTTGAATAGATGGTATCACAGAATTCATATTTATTTTGAGTTCCTTTTTTTTTTTTGCTTAACTATAGCCACATTATATACCCAGTACCATGTTATTTACTTAATTTCAAAAATATATTTTCAACAACACATTGTTTCAATCTCAAAAATCTCAATTTCATTATATAACTTGGGTCATTGGCTATCATAACTTTATTTTCAAAAGTGAATGCAAATAATCTCACTTTTATAATTCACAGGTATTTATATTATCCAGCTTCAATAGATTTAGATTACTGAATACAAAATTTTAACAATGTCTCTGAGCCTTTTTGTATTTTAGTCAATATAACCTATCTGATTTCTAACCTTTAGCTTATTTTCACAAACTGATAAGATTATTCCTATTGTTATTCCTTTGACATGGTCTTTTTCTTTTAATACTTACTCTTAATACTGACCCACATTTTTATCTTCATTTGCTCAGTTCTTCCAATCTAGATTGCACTTGGAAATTATATCGTGCCTACACTAAAACCTTTTATAACAAAACTCGAGACACAAGTATAGTCCAGAAAATCAATTACATACAACCTTTCATAAACATCTTGCCCAAATTGCTATCTTCTTTGGCACTATAGTCTATAAATTGATTAACTAAGTGTGAAGGAATCTATCTTATTCATAGATGCTCTAGCACCTAATGGTGGTCCATATATTAATTATGTGGTAAAAAAATAGATCTCATTTTACTTTACTCTCCTGTATCTTTTCTGCCTTCCTTTGTTAACAGTATTTAGATGTTGCTTGGCTAATCATACCTCCTCCATTTTCAGTCTAACTCATTTGTGTAAGACTGACCCAATAACTAGGATATATGGATAGATACATTTCCTATCCCTGGCCAATGAGGACATTTTATTAACTCTCTTTGTTCAGTGTTCATGTGTGATAAATGTCTCATACAAAGCTAATGAAAGTCATGCCCAGAACGTTTAATGTTAACTATTAGGGAAAAACAAAAAGGTGTTCATTTGGTTTCTTGGATTTTTTTTTTTTTTTTGGCTAGGATTTTAATGTCTGTACCCTATAAGTAGGTTCTTCTTGATAATGATAGCAACATAAATGAAATTACTTAGGGATGAAAATAGATCCCCTACACTTTGCCTAATATTTTAAATACTGCTATTCTTAAAGTTTGTTTAACTCATCATGTCATTTAAGGAAAAAAATAAATTCTCTTTTATTTCTCCTTTATCTATGATTTCTATCACTTCCAATCAAAGAGTTCCAACTACTTTATGAAACACATATTTAGACACTTCTTAAGTAATTATCTGAGATAGCACAATGATATGCTCTAAGCAATTTATTTAGTCATTGTCATAGTGTCAGTGCACTGAACAAAGCATAACTTTGTTAACTTTGAACAAAAAGTAAGTATAGGCTACCATAAAAAGGAAGGCACTTATTCAAGTGACACTAAGGTTGGTTGTGATGGACTGCTTTGCTTATGAATAGATCCAGTGTACGACATTTTAAATTATAAAGAGACATTAAGACAATATGCTGTTGGACACTTTGCTTGGTGGATGACCATGGTGATTGTGAAAGAAAAACCTGAACAGGGCGAAAATTAGAGACCTATGGAAACACAATAGTCTCTAAAAAGGCCCTCAATAATCTCCCCTTCCTCTCTTCTTGCATGAAGGCCAGAGAGTGACTTGTTTCTAACCAATAGAAATTAGCACAGTAGATGGGATGTCACCTCGGTGATTACATAGACTCTATTTCTTTTGCTGGATTAAATGAAGTGAATACATGGAATTGTCTATGTGACAAGATATTGATGGTGATGTGTGACCAATAGGCAGTGAGAATCTGAGGCCCTCAGTCTAATATCACACAAGTAACTTAATCCTACCAAAACCACATAAGCTTGGAAATGTACCCTTCTCTAGTTGAGCCTCAAACGAGACCCTAGCAGTAGCCAATAGCTTATTTCAAACCTGTATGAGACTATCAAACAAAGAATACAGGTGACTAATTCCTAACCTACAGAGCCGTCAAGATGATGTATGTGTTTTTTAACAGACTAAGTTTGTGTTAATATTGTTATGCTGTAATAGATAGCTAATTCATATGGCTTCAATAATAAGACCAATGAATTGCTAACTTGGGACAGACTAAATTGCATATAACTTAAGTTTGATGTAAGAAAACATATGTTAGTCATATTCTGGAATAATTTTCATAAACTAAATTTCTTTTTTGTAGAATTAGACATTGCTTAAATTGTTTACTTGTCTGACTTATTACTACATGAGATAAGAGCTAGACTTTTTGCTTTCCATATTTAGTTTATTGATCTTTATAAATTATAGAAATATAAAGTCTGCAGCCAAAGAACTTTCAGGTTTAACATAGAAAAATGCCGTCTTTTATTTCAAACTTTAAAATTAGTATTTCATGTGTATTTTTCTACACTATGGATAGAAATGATTAACACCAGACAAATTAACTGTCATAATTTAAGAAGGAATTTAAATCCAATTCATACTCCTAAAAGCATTTAAAATTCTATTTGTTAGTATATATTTAAAACAGATTTACTTCTAGACAAAATATCTCTTCATTAACCTTTGTCTTAATTGTTCCAACATACTTCTTTCTACCAGAATCAAAGTATACCTTAAAAATGCAATTTTCTCCAGGTAGAGTTTAATGAGCCTCTATGATAATGAGCATTAAATGACCAAATTTTAATTGTATTCTATTTGTTGCCAGGCAGGACACATTTTATTTTGTTCTGTATTATGCCCTAGAAAGTACCAGTTACATGATTGGGGCATATTACATATTCTATGTAATTATATTACATATAATTACAATACATAATGAAGCAAAAAGAAGTCAAGATCCATAAAATCAGATGGCAGAGAGGATAGAAAGATAACAAAATTGAATAGAATGAACTGAACATAAATTCATTGGGAAAGTGGTTGAAATAAAGAATTAGACACTGCATATTCTATTTAATAAGGGTAACTACTATGCAGTAACGCAAGTCCAGGGAGATCTTAAAGTGGAAGGTAAATTCCAAATTTTATGTGAATTCCATAAACTTTTACATTTGGCAAGCAATGGAAGTTTTCTTTTTAAAGCATCTCCTGACTTGGTTTGACTACGGGCTTGATCTATGAGCTGCCTGACAGTTTATAAGTCTTAGAGTAAACTATCTCAAAGGTATTTTCCAGTTCTACCATTCCGAATGTTATATAATGTGATTTCCTCTTTTTTTTCTGTTGAGTACAATCTAAATCTATTGATTAATTTCAGGAGCCCAGAATTATCGCCAAATAAAGGATTTCTTAAAAGCCTAAAAATGTCTTTCTCTTGCTATTAATTCATGTAGTTGCAATTCATTATTTTATAATAAACAGCGCATCATTAACCACCTTCCAATTAACTTTTTAACATGTATTTTAAAACAAGTAACTGTTGAGTGTCTGAAATTCAAGAATTCTACTTTTTAAAGCTCCATTTCTGCTGATATAATTGAGAAAAACTTTTTACAATAAAAGAAGCACTTGAAGCAGGTAGTGGAACTATACAGCTTTAGTGATGAAGCTTAAGAGTCAAGAAATCAACTGGATTCCCACTGTCTAGAAAAGGACAGCTAAAATTATGCTAGAGGAAATGGTTATATCTTTAACAGATATGGACCTAGACATTGCAGAGACAGATGGTTTCATATTTTAAAGATGTCCTCCTGAGAGGCCTTCACCAGAAACTCTTCCACAAGGCTTATCTGAGTTGGGTTTGATGCCCATGTTCCTGACGTATCTCTGATGACAGCACTAGCTCATATTTTTCCCCCAAGAGCAACACTTGGGGCGTTATTGGCCGTTTTACACAAATCCCGCAAATTTTGACTGAAATTAAATATTACTTAAATTAATACTTCAATAGAGACTGGATCATAATTCAATTAAAACCCTCCATTTTAATAGATGTCACTTTTCAATTTTATTACTTCATTATCTTACTATTTACACTGTCCTCACCACCCCTAAATTTCACATGAAAAGCAGCTGCATATTTTTAATGAGTAATGAACTTTGTTTTCTGGACTAGTTTTAGATTTCAAGAAAAATTGAGCCAAGTATAGAGTTCCATGTGTATCACCCACCTCCAGTTTCCCTTAATATTAATGTCTTGCATTTTTATGGTCCATTTGGTACAAGCGATGAACCAATATTGATACATTACTAACTGAAGTTCACATTTTACGAGGCTTCGTTCTTTGTGTTGTACGTGGTACTGAGTTTAGACGCATGTATAATATCATTTATCCACCATTACGGTATCATACAGGGCAGTTTTGGTGACCAAATAAAATCTCCTGTTCTTCATCTATTCACCTTCCAATCCCCTGCATCCGCCATCACTGATCATTTTATTGTCAGTATACTTTTGCTTTTTTCAAAATATAGATAGTTTAAAGTATATAGTAAGTAATTAATATGTGTGGACTGGCTTCTTTCCTTAACAATATATTCTTTAGCTTCCTCTATACCTTTTTGTGGCTTGATACGTTTTATTGCTGAATCATATAGCACTGTAAGGATATAATACAAATAGATGCATTTTAGGAAGAAGAAAATGGATCAAAATGACTCCAAATCTCTTATTTAGAAGTAAATCTTTGTAGATAAAGTACAACCCAGGAACGTTAACTACTACAGAATTTACATGCAATATAATACCACTTAATTATATCACGGATGTATAAACTAATTCATAGATATCCATTTAACATTTTGAATTCATTATTGTTTGAAAATACAGAGCTCAATAAATCTCTCTCAATTAAATACTTTCGAACATCTTTGTCCTTTGAATAATGGCGGTACTAAAATAAAAGAATTTGCAATTTTCAAATGTTAGACCCAGTTTTTACATTTTACGTATAGATAACACAATTATTCTACAATTTAAAATCTATTTTATTGTTGGCTTCATGAAGTAACCATAAAAGTAAGTGTTATATGTGTCATGTAATTATTTTAAATGCCATGTGGTTTAGCATAAAAAAGTGTTTGTAAACAGATGCTATAAAACTACACTGGGATTCAATAGGGCTCTATTACTTTCTTTCCACTGAGAGAAAAATTTAATTTAGTTTGACATGTTAGCATTCAATATATTTGTAGAGCAGTACCAATTAAGAAATGGTATTTATATCTACTACAAGATAATTTAATGAAAATAGAAAAAAGAAAAACATCAACTAGAAATCTTATTATTTGTAACCTTGGAGTAGTTTTATCACGGTGATTTAATCTTACATATTTAACTGAGAAAAACAGTTTTCAACAGACATGGAACAGAAAAGAGATACCAGATTTCCCAGAATTCTTAAGGTGGATTGTAGATAAGAAAATTAAGGAACAAATGCTTAGACACTGCTTTTTATATCTTTTCCAAAGTGTGCTTATTGTTGTTAAGAGTTTTGGTTCTATTCAAATCCATGAAGTTTCCTCTTCTTGAAGACAGGAAAATGGAAGCCCTGGAGTTATAAAAAATTGTTCAAGTTCAGAAAACCATATGAAAGCTACATCTGTCTATGTCTTTGTTTGTTTCATTTATTATTCTCTACAGAGTTTATCTACTCTCTCTTAGTCATTGGCTCTCAAACTTGAAAAGCACAAGAATTAGCTGAAGAACTTATTAAAATTTTCAGATTTTTATTGATCATACTGAAAGGTTCTGATTTAGTAAGAGCATGAGGTCAGATCCAGGAATATCATTTGTAAAGATCACTCTTTCAATAGTTAAAGTTAAAGAGGCAAAAATAACTATCTTTATAGCAAGATTTTAGTAGTGCTCTAAAAAGACGGAAAAGTATCTTCAGGGAAAGTCATCTCTTATATCAAACAATAAATCTAAATTAAAATAGAAAACAATCTTAGCAAACAAGTGATGCTCTCTGCGTGTGGATTTATTTTATATTATAGTAGTAGTTTACAGATAAGTTTTTTCATTTTTTAAAATCAAGACCCATAGTTCTCCCTGAACTATTGTACTTACTCATTAAATATCCATAAGTCCAACAGCAGAGGGAATGCAGTTAGCATTAATATGATGGCTAGGTGGAGGGCCAGGGGAAGGAGGGAGCAATTGTGGGGATCATTTCATTAACTATATTGATGTCTAACCAATGTACTGTGTCCTTGAAACTAATTTAAATAAATAAATTTTAAAAAATCCCTAAGTCCAAACTTGTGAAGTTTAGATAAGAATGATGGCAATATTTTTCAGTGTACAGGATAATTTTAAGTCTCTTGAATATGAGATGTTGTTAACTAGAACTGCTTTTCGTCATTTCCATGGTTCTTGCTATAAAATTATTTTCATTTTTCATAGTCTATCTGGATTTTAAATGATGCTTTTTCTCTGTTTTTGCACATTAGGACTTGGACTGTTAGTCTTTTACAGTTCTTTATAAAATCAAACCTATTTTTACTCTTCAATAGAAAATGACTCAAAAAACATTTTAAAATATAAGCTGTCTAAAATTTTGCATTGTCATTTGTTACAAGACCAATTCATTTAATGAGCAAAGGGTGAATTACTTACTTTAATAGGCAGCTGATAAGATTACTCTCTTTATTCAGAGGATTTGAATTTTTTTAAAAAATGTTAAGATACTCATATGTATAGTCTTCTTATTTTGGATTTGATGTATTAAGTTTGAATAATCCTAGAAATTGAAAATGACTCAATATTTTTTAAAAGTTAACAAAATATCAACTTGTTCAAGAGGTGAATAAAAATATGTTAGGTACATTTTCCCCTTTTCTATATATAAAAATAGAAGTTTGAATTTGTTTTTATAGAAAATGCATTTAAAAAATATGAATCTTTAAAAATGAACATGTGTAGCATTAAAACATGCAAAGTTTATTAGTTTAAAAATATCGATACATTTCCATTTTAAATAAATACTAAAGGTATGTCTATATTGCTAGCATATTTGTTTAGAAAAGTTGTAAACAACTGTCTTTAATTAAATTTTTGGTAAATTGTGTAAGATTTTGCATTTCCCATTCAAAATCAATATTCACGTTCAGACACTCTGATCTATTCCAGATGTATTGACTTTTCCATAATTTTTACCTCTAAAACAGATGACAAGTGAATTCCAGTGTGTGTAAGTCTTAGTCCATCATCCTGAGATGGAGGGCAAATTTCAGTCTTCCAAATGCTAACTCAACCCACAAGAGTTCTTTTATTCTAAAATAATATTATGTGTTTGAATTACTATTAGAATTTTGATATTTCTGTGTGGATTAAATGAAAGATATATAAAATGAATTTTCTGACTATGACAGTACAACTATTTTCCACAAGATTGCTAGAATTGTTCTCTCCCTCTTTTTCACTTGGGGCAGGGTAAACCTTCAGAACATAGAAGGCATGTGTTTCGAAGGTTTACCCTGCTTCCTCATCATTTCTCTCACACAGGAATATCACCTAACAATATATTTGCTTGTTAAATCTCATTTTGATGTCTAATTGTTAGAGGACAGACTTGCACTAACAAACACAGGACATTAGGAGATTAATGTTAAACATTAGTATTAGTATTTCAAGATATAGAAATTAAATTCAAAGTATTCATAAACATTTACAAAAAGAGTTCTGGAGAAAATAAAGATTAAGAAATTGAAACTATATTAATATGGAACTTTAATATATATTAATATAGGTATTAACATATATTGACATATAATAATTAAGATAAATAAATTGAATAGACTTAATACATATTAATGTATGTGAAGACAAAAATGAATAAGAAAACCTTGAGGGTTATAGTATGCCATTATTTAAATATTATTACGATGCGGAAGAGTACAATATGTTATAGGATATTTTAAACTAGTATTAGAAACTCCAGTTAATATTTCATTTCCCCAAGGTCAGCAGCT
>NW_006494613.1:0-14043 GCF_000325575.1 Pteropus alecto | reverse complement strand
CAAGGTGCACAGAGTTCTCTTTCCCACTGAGCCCAATTCTTGCCAAGACACCTTCTAATAATAAATAGGAAAGCATTTTGTCACATCCACCTTAACCAAAGATTTTCATTCAATTTCAATGGAAATATATCAGAATATGCCACCTTAAATTACAACAGTAGAAGTTTAGGATATGCCATCCCCAAAATATGCCACTTTGGTATGTTGATTACTTTGAGCTCTAGGCACTTACAAAACAACAACTTCAGGGAGAGGTTTCTCTGAACTCCCCTTACCTCCAAAAAGAACTCACTTGTCATAGATCCTCTCTCCCTAGGAGCTTCATCAACTAACAAAGACTGACTCTTATCACTGGACAAGAGACTAGGACACCCAGACACAACATCCAAATAAATTTTGTTGCAAAGTGTCAGATCTCCTATTTCCTCTTCTAAGAATCCATTTATCTTTACAAAAAGCTATTTACTCTCCTAAGAGGCTTATACTCCTCCCTTCCATTTCTCTGTTAAGATAATATTTAATCTTGAATTCTCAAGTCACCTCTTTGAGTTACTCATTTTTCCTAGATATCTCCCATGTATACATAAAATATACATGTTAATAAATTTGCATTTTTTTTTCTTGTTAATCTGTTTTTTATTACAGAATCTCAGCTTGTTATGGCGCGAACAATTCTGAGACCCACGGAGCCAATTGAGATTAATTATGAGCCTTTATTAGCCGTCCGGGGACTGACTCTCTACCACGCAGGGCTAGAGGAGATCAGCCCCGAGCTTTCAGAGCAGGCAGCTGATAAAGCTCAAGACCATATCCTGGTGGTCTCCTGAACAAGCCAGCAGATTACAGAAGTGGAAGTTGGCTTTTAGCATATCTTTGCCCGGAACAACACCCTTAATTAACAAGTAAATGGATTACAGAAGCAGACATTGGCCATCTACATATTTTATACAATACACTTCCTAAACCACACACAAGCAAGTAGGACAACTTCTGATATCTAAAGATATTTCTTCCCTGTAGCTGACTTAGTTTGCTCACTTGAAAATTTTCCACCCTTAACAAGCTAAGAACTCAGAAGGGTCTAGGGACAATGATTTATCCTCCCCTACATAGTCATACTCCATAAAAGAGGGAACAAATGCTAAAATTGATGAAGATTCAGAGAAAAGTGTGAAAAAATAATGTAAGAGAATAAACATAGTCATAATAATCTCAGCCTGAGAACTGACATATCAACTTTCACATATATTCAAATATTAGGGGGGTGGAAAATTCCTCCCAATGGTAAAGTGTTTTTAAAAAAGGACTAGTAGACATTGAGATAAGAATATTAGAAAAATCAAGTATTAAATTATTATGCTGACTAAATGATTTCTATGGTATATTTCATCCATTATATGATATGACCCTAAGATCAGAATGTTGATGAGTAAGATTAACCTATTTTTCTCTACTTCCAGTGAAAATCAAATTGAGGAAAATTAAGATATGAGATTCCATATAGATATAGAGAAACTTCTTAATTGCCTGAAGGGTAATAATTTGAAATTAAGGCTTATTTATGGGAAGGAGGGGCTAATACTTGTACAGAATTCATTAAACAAAAAATTGAAGCCACCTGGAGATGATTTTGAGAAAGAAGGGGTGTTTCAATAACAAAAGATAAAGAAAATGCCATTAACCATTAACTCCTTAAGAAATTTGTTTCAAAAAAAGGGAAGATAATTATCTGGGCATGCAAACTTGAAGGCACTGAAATTACTGATATTTCTTTATCCAAATAGAAACCCGAAAGAACCAGATAAAACAGGAATGATGCATTAAAATCAGTATTAGTTACAATTTTGAAGTTGTATTTGTGTATGCTTCTAAATAATGTTTACAATCATATAAGATATTAACAAATAATATATTAATAATAAATTAATAATATAAAGAAATACTATACTGTCTGAAGAGTTCTAGACTTTCAAAAGATTTAAGAGGAACTCTTAAATCCTGGGAAATGTAGATGATCATTTAATGAAAGATAAAGCAGATAATGCTTTGATCCTCCATTTAACTTAATTAAATGACTCAAGTAAAGATTGCTTAGAAGAGGTCAGGAAGTTAATGAAATGAGTCTGTTTCAACTGTGACAATTTCCATAAGGATTAAAGAGAATCAAATGCATACTTACTTAAGAATCATTGCAATCTGGCCTTTAAAAAGGTAAACATATATCTGTAGGGGGCAAATTGCTTTCCCATCATGAGATTCCTCCTACCCATAAAAATTACTGGAAATCAGACCAAGAGGAAACAACTTTAGTTCATAGGACTTGAGAAAAGACAAAAATCAAATCTTTTCCTACACATATATAAAAATATCCCAATATTGTAAATTATAAACAAGAAAAATAATGTCAGAAATTTCTGTTCTAATCTTGACAAGCTAAATTAGTTCACTTAATATGTAGAGTGGTCTTTGTAAAATCCTTGACTAATTTTACCAACGTCATTTATTTATTTATTTTTCAAAGAAGCATTTGCAGAAAGGAAGTTTTTAAGTATGAAAACAGAAACATAAATAAGTATGTAAAATGAAGATTTGGTTTTCTGTTGTATTGCTACTTTTACTTTGGTAAGCTAACCTACTAATTATGTGTCACCGAAAAGTTAGCTGGAAACCCAATAGGATTTTCTTTAGTAAATATTGAAGTATTTACTATGATGTTTATAATAATTTTAGAAAATGTAACAGATCTATTGCTATATTCCAGCAACCAAGTAGGGGTCAGTAATTCAATGTTTCAGTGTTTTTAATTTTAGAAAAAGACCAGTGGATTTTGTATCTCTGTCTAGGTAGGACAGGTATATTGGAAAATGATTTGCAAAATAGTTCATGCCACCTCTCAAATTTTTTTGATAGCTTCCACAAAGCTAGTTTACATCTCATAACTCTTGTTTACATTCTGCTATGCCTTATTTTTCACATTTTTTTCCTTTTACTTTTGTGATGAAGACGATTATACTTCTCTGGAAAATGGTGAAGGCAATTAATTGTAATCAATTAGCCAAATTTTAGCTTGAAGGCCAGAAATGTTTAGTTTGAAATATGTGATATCAATACTTGATGAGCTGAAATAATTTGAAATGGTTTAAAGCATCCAAAAAGTTCATCTGATATCTGTTTTAAATTTGAAGGAAAAAATGTATTAATTCTCTTATTATTAGAAAAAGAATATATTGTATTTTCCTAATATATATTTAAAAATCTTTCTGCAGTATTATACCATTAGTTCATGTACCCAATAGTATATATTCTTAATAGAAACCAATTTCTTTTAAAATGTCTACAACTATCAAAATCTATAATGTGTCTAAAGTTGCACATTTAATGTGCTAGTTCTCCACAAACACCATTTTCCTTTTTCCTCAGTAATATAGGTGGAACTTAGACATAGCTGCCTAACAAGGAGCAGCAGTCCTCTACCTTTTCAAAGCCAAGTGTGGACATTTGCCAGGATTTTCAAGATAAAATGTGAGCTGATATAAAATGTGCAACTTTCACCTCACTTGGTTTGGAAAATATCTGGATATCGACTTTTGCCCCTTTTCCCTTTCCATGGACTGAAATGACAATCATTGAAGTTATTTTGAAACAGAATGCTAAAAATGAAAGGTGCTAAATTGGCCTAAGTCCCTGAATGACTACATGGAAGAATAGCATGCAGAGGAGCCGACATTACGCGGAAACACTCATTTTAGACTGTCACATGAGCCCAACATACTTGTTTCTTTGTTGTTTATGTCATTGAAATGTAAGAGTTTCTTTTTGTAGCAGCCTAACCTAACCTAACTAATCATTTTCATTCTGAGATTTCAAGATTTAATGACTGGCCATTGCAAAAAAATAAAAGATTTTTGGGTCCACAGTGATGTTTAGGTTAAGACTTCAGTTCAAAATTCTAAACCAAACAAATACTTTAGAACCTCTCTTAAATACTTAGTCATATGTTGGAAACTAGTTTTTCCTAAAGAATTTTAAAAAGTCTATATTGAAATTAAGATATTCCTTAGTTGTAAATACCAAACCTCAACTCACACTTGCTACTTACCTTGGATGACTACCTTCCATGCGTAACTCATGAGCATCCTCCTCCCACATCCTACAAAGAACAGAAATCTTACATTACGAATTTGTGTTCCCCTAAAATTTGATCATATAAAGAGGATGTTTTTCTACCAGAAACCATTTTGTACAGGAGGTAAACTTTTACCTTTATTCTTTTAGAAGTTTTTGGCTAGACTTAGTATTAAAATGACATCAGGTAGATTTATAGGAGACAGCATACATGGTTATGTCAACATTATATGCCACGGGAGCTCTCATAAGGAAATGAAGACCCAAAGGTATGAGAGAACTTATAGGCTATTATTTTAAGTTGAGCAAAAACAGAGAGAGTTTTAGAAAATAATTAAACTATATAGGGAGGCTAAAGGGAGACAAGAATGATTTTAACAAGGCCTCTTTGTATAGCAGTCTCTTGGCTTTGACTCCCTGTTAAAGAATTTGTTTTCTTTTTGTGCAGGAAGGGCATCTTTCACAGGGGAGTTTTGATCTCCTGTTTCCAGGAAGAAAAGAGGAGATAGAATGCCCTTCTTGCATTTGTTCTTTAAGTTGCTTTTAGCTCAAATGATCCTTACACTAAAGTAGCATTAATATATGTGGCATATTCTGCCATCCTGAATTCCAGCACAAGGGATCATTTTGAAAATTGGGGATCAGTAACAGAATTTGGCATCTCTGGAAGCTATGTGCATCTAGCCAAGGGGGGAAAAGGATTTGAAAAAAATAAGAGAGGAAAGGAGACATGAAGTTTGCAGCAACCAATCACTCTATTTTTTTTTCCTTAAGGAAAGATACTGCGTTAGCCATCACAACAATCTGAAATAGTGTGTATTTTGCCAAAGCTAGTCATTGAACTTATAAAATATATATATATATATATAAGCATAGAAGTTTTCTACCATGAATGCTATTTTTAAAATGCCAAACTAGGAAATATTGCAATATAATGACAAAGTTTCTATAATGATTACTATATTATGCCATTAGTTGTTTGATACTAATAAAATGATGACAAACTTTATAATTGAAATGCTACTAGCTATCATGGTAAAAAAAAGGTCCTAAATTTCACCTCATATAACAGTTCATTGAAGACATTCCTAGTTAGGTAGCTATTCTCCAAGCTGTGATTGAGAGGCGTAAGGTTTTTTTATATCATATTTCTACATTGTCAACATAAGGCTCGCAAGCATTCCTGAGGGTTTTTTTTTTTTTTTGCCATTTCACACACCTAACAGGGGAAAAGATTAAGTCAGACCAGGAAATGATGTAGACCATATTGTTCCACATTTTATCTGTCAGAGTTCTGTCACATGGCTCTATCTAGCAAGTGAGGCTAGGAAATGTAGTCAAACTGTATGCCCAGGAGTAAGAGGAAACCAATGAGGAGGTCCAGGAACTCTCTGCTATGTACTTCTCCAAAAATCTTTGAAAGCATGATAATTGATAAATGATAGAGATGATTGATAAAGAAGATAATCATCAGCCTTAGTATTTTTTAATAGTTCACTCCAGGTTTTAAGACAAATTTAAGCCTACATACACATTTTGATTCAGTTATTCACATTCATTCAAACAGTATGTTTGAATATTCTGCCAATATTTAAGATGACTTTTTATTATGCAAATTTCTGGATGATGTCTAGGAAACAAAACAATCTTGTTCATTATCCAAGTACTACTGAATCCATTATAGCAATTCTATTGACTCTTAATGTAGGATCTTCTTCATAAACTGCAGGATGCAATGAGATTTCCAAATTGTCTTTATGTGTTAGACTAAGAAATGAACTGAGACAGCCAGGGCACTACTTACGATTGTTACAAAAGATCTTCTCGAAGGCCAAAAATTCTTCCCCTTGTGCTCAAATGACTGCTATTAATTTTACAACCAAATAACTGGCTATTTGTTTCTTCTCAAAGGTAACAACTTTATTAATAGAATCCACTTGCAGTTAGTAGTTCTATGCAAAGAAAGTAAGAAATGGTAAATTAATTATTCATTGAAAAGAAATATTTGTGAAAGGTTTCAGTAAATAAAGACTACAAAAAAGAAAAAGAAAGCTGAAGTTGGAATGCCCTGATGAAATCTATGACCTTGGCCTTAATGCCACAATGTTTTAGCTAGAAATATTAACGAGCAATATAATAGGGAAGACTGGAGGCATACTTCTTTTATTAAGGAAATGAGCTGCAAATGGAAGCCCAGAGATAAGGCACACAATTAGTTGAGCTTATTTAAAGGGAGAGTGTTCTGCACCATATTTTTCCTTCTCTTGAGTCTTCTAAGGAATGGCTAGACATGGGGCGAGAAGTTTTGGAGAACAAAGATGGGAATTTTATTGGACTGAAACTATGGGAAAGTTTTAGAACCACCTCGAATTGAAAGTACACTTTTAGTGAGTATCTCCTAGAAGAGTTGGTGAGAAGCACAAGTGAGTTTTCGTCTATCTTGGTTCTTGAGAAAACCAAAATGAAGACATTCAAGGAAATGCTCAAAAAGTAGAAAACTGTATGTCCCATAGCAAAGCATTAGAGTCCACAGGTTACCATTTCAACAGAAAAGGAAGAGATTTGGAAAACAATATACATAATGAAGAAAATAGCCTTTAGAACAGATTGACCAGTAATTCTCATTGCTTTGAATATAGTTTACATCTCAATGTCTTACATATGTGTTATGTAGGATTTTCTCTGTATTTAGGTTACATCATTTAATTTGCTGCTTTTTATGAAAGAAGAAAACTAGTTGGTTGAGTGTAGTAAATGTTCCCAGGTGCATCACCTACCTTCTTCTACATGATTTTAGCCCCTGTTCTAACATAAATTCTTAGGTAGATTTTAGAAATGATCAGAGGAATGAAATCTAAATTCCAGAATAAGATATAGTGGTTTATTACATGAAATCTTCATTTCTCTTGAGTCTCAAACGGTATTATTGTATAACTTCCATTGAACTCTAGGTAGAATAAAATACTAAAATTTTCGGAACTCAATGCAATCTCCCATATTCCTTATTTATACTTCTGTATAGCTGAGTCTTAGCATGGGAGAACCTTCTACATTTTTGCAGAGTGGCTAAACTCTACTTTCTTCGAAATACAGTTCAAAACTATGCTAATCATGTTCAGACACAGTTAAATGTTTCTCTAACATGCTTCCTCAGTGCCGTGAGCTTCTATTTTTGTGTTTCGCAGTGTATTGTAATTTTCGAATAGTTCTTCATATCCGTTCATGGTTGAAAACCTCTGGAATACAATGACTGGCTGCCTTTTAATGATATGCCCAGAACAATAAATCTTTGTGAGAAAACTATCTCATGTGAGATCTAACATACTAATAAAAGTACATTAATGTTTTAACTTAGAGACAAAAATAAAACAATCATGAAAGAAAATTCTACTATGTTTTCAGGAGAGCATTCTAAATCTTTCTATCGTTTATATCTTATTATGAAGCAATCCTAAAATACGGAAATTGTATTTTCATTATTTTTTCAATAAATTCTTCACTTCCTAAACACACACACACACTATAGACTTAATTGTATCCCCCTAAAATTCATTCATTGAAGCACTAACCCTAAATGGAACAATATTTGTTGATGGGCCTTTAGCAGGGAATTAGGTTTAGATGGGCCTGGAGAGTGGGGCGCTTATCTTGACATGACTGCCCTTCCAAGAAGAGACACCAGACAGCTTGCTTGCTCTCACTTTCCTGTAAGTGAGTAGAAGTGTGAAGGCAGCGTTCTGTAATCACTGAAGAGTCCTCACCAGAACTTGACCATGCAAGTGCCCTGATCTCAGACTTCCAGTCTCCAGAATTGTGAGAAAATAAGTGTCTGCTCTATAAGACACCCAGTCTGTCATAGTCTGTTATGGCAGCCTGTCCTGACTAAGTGTGCACACTAACTCTATAGCTATATGACATAATATATGCGCATAAATAAAAATACACACTTTAATCTTTAAAAGATCTTTTAATCTCTTTTAATTTTAATTTTCTTTTCTTTTCAATTACAGCTGATATTCAATATTATATTAGTTGCAGGTGTACAACATAGCACTTAGACAGTTATATAACTTACGAAGTGATCCCCCCAATAAGTCTAGTTCCTGACACTATACATAGTTATTATAATATTATTGACTATAGACTCTATGCTGTCCTTTACATTCCTGCGACTATTTTGTAACTACTAACTTGTCTTCTTAATCCCTTCATCTTTTTTACCTGTATCCCAACCACTCTTCCCATCTGGCATCCATAACTTTGTCCTCTGTATCTATAAGTCTGCTTCTGTTTTGTTTGATTATTTTCTTCTTTTGATACTATGTATAAGTGAAATCATGTGGTATTTGTCTTTCTCAGTCTGACTTATTTCACTTAGCATAATACACTCTAGGTCCTTCCATCTTGTCACAAATGGTAAAATTTCATTTTTTATGGCCGAGTATTATTCCACCATATAAATGTACCATGTCTTCTTTATCTAGTCATCTTTCGATGGACATTTATATCACTGATTGTTTTTGAAAGTATCATTTCAGATATCTGTCTGAATTAGAAAATATAGAGTATCTGCAAGAAACTAAATGTCTACTTCTCAATATCAAGATCATTAGTCAGTTGCATTTTATAACCCAAAACATAATGTATCTTTCAAAGATTCTTTTTGTCATTTTTAATGGATCCATTATTCATCAAAGCATTACTAAAACTGATATTCCTTGCACAAAATTGTCATTTTAACTATATTAACTTTTAAAATAAAATTTTATTTTTAAAATTAAGAATTGAAAGTTTACCTCATGGGTAAATTTGTATCACATCAATTTTTAGAGACCAAAATAAAATAAAAGCCTTTGTGTATTATAAAACCTGATAGGAATTAATACCTATATTCATCTCGTGCAAATTGTTGAATTTCTCCAAGATGTAAGATAAGAATTCTCATTGTGCTACTGCTGGATATCACATATCACCATCATCAAAAGCAACAACCACCAATTTAGGAGTAATAAAAATTCACGTTAAGAGAATTATTAACAAGAAGAAAATAAAGCATGATTTTACTATGTATATGTTTAATCACTGGACTACCTGCTTACAGGAGAGGGAGCATTGCATACCAGGTGGCAGACATTGTACTAGTTAGTATAAGGTACATATATTTTCATTTAATCATCAGAATAATTCTGCCGGGTAGATGTTATTATTTTTATTTGTCACAAGAGAAAACTCAAGGACATCGAGTTACTAACTCCATGATAAAAAATACCAATAAAACAGGAGTATGATAAAACATCTCTGTAACGATAAACTCTTTTCTACAATTCCACTGGTGTCTACATTGAAAACATGAGCCTCTAAAAGTGCTGAAATTTATTTTAAATGTGTTAAATTCAGTCACATCGATAACAAAAAGTTAACTGGCTCCTTAAAAAAGCAAATTAATCTTTCCTGTGAATTAATTATATACAGGATTACTTAATAGGGAGGGCAAAATAGAAGACCAAAATTTAACACACTTTGATATACATACTCTTAAAAACAAGTGCAACATGTAAAACCCAGTTCATACTACAGAGCAGAAATTGTTCAAATAATGCAAACTCAAGAAAAGCTTTAGTCTTAAGAGGTGAGAGTTGTATATTATTTATTACTAAAAGAGCTGTTATGATTTACCACTTTCTCAATAACCTATATTATGTCAAAAGAGAATTCTATGTTTATTTTAAGAAATGTTAATTTCAAAATGATGTGTTCCTCTGTAATATAATTTTAGAAGCTGCAGATTACTAGTCTAAATTAGGTCATGGAACCATAGCGAAGGGTCGTCCAGAGATTCAGACTTACCTTTGGATTACAATTTTATAAAGAGAATGAATATTCTAAAACAGTGATATAATTATGTGTGCCTCCCCAGTAACCTTTGTCCTCAAGAGAATGTTTATTTGTCTATAAATTTTCATTTTGTAAAATATTGATAAAAGAATCATCAAGTGAGCATCACAGCGTTCTTTTCAATTCTCAATTCTGGGCTAACCATGCTGAAAGTATTACGCTGTAACACCTCTGGTCTTGGAGAAGCCAACTTCTTATTGAGAGTCAAATGCCTACTATTGAGCTCAAGGTGACTTCAAATCAGGTGATTCATGTGTTGGACATGTTCTCATGAAACTGAAAACCATCCTGTAAAGTCCACACCACAATACATTTGATCTACATTTCTGTCAGCACCAGAGAGCCCGTCTCGGGGTTGGCACCCTAATCCCCACTGCGGTCTGTCATTTTGACGAAACAAAACCTAGCCGAAATACATGGCTACAGAATCTTATGAAAATGTCGGATGTACCAACCCATTAGGCAACAGCCGTTGAGTCCTTTGCATGTTCAGCTCCTGCTGCTCAAGGTTTGATCTTCACCCTGACGCTGACCCTCTGTAAACATGTCATTATCTTCTCGCCATCCTGAGGCTCTTGTAGGCCCTGGTCTATTGTCTGAGCTTCAGAATTCATTTTGTTTTGCTTCTTTACTTCTTGCCCTCATTCCAGGTCCACATGGGAGTGAAACCTAATAGGCCCTGTATCTTACAATGATTTATTTCCCTGCCTTTGGCAGGCTGAGGGGCCGGCCGAAAGGGCCAGGGTCACAGCATGTTTATGTGAGGTGTTCTGCCAGGAAGGGGCAGAGGCTGGAGTTCCAAGAAAATGCAGTCCCGAAATTTCCAGGGCTTTTAGTCGTCCATCCATCTTCACAATAAAAACCGGCATCTGCATGAGCCTCTGGGCTGAAGGAGTCAGCCTGTGGCATTCGGGCAAACAGATTAAAGATGCCCACACAACTTGAATGGTGAAAGAGTTCGATGCAAGGCAGATGAGGCCAGCCTCCTAGTAGGCCTGCAGGGAATGAAGAGCCTTCAGGCAGGCAGCAAGGCAGAAGGTCTGAGCCTTGGTTCTCATGTGGTCTCAAGGAACGCTGGAGCTAGTGGAAAATGCAAATCCTGTTCCTGTCATCTATACCGGGCCGAGGCAGGGGAAGAGATGGTGCTACTCCATAGTGGGGGGCCTCAACAGAGTGTTCTTTGATGGAGCCTCAGCTGTATGCAGGAATACTGAGCACTTATTTGAACTTCAGGACATACAAATGCAACCTTTGTTGATGAATAAAGCCCTCTGCTGAGGGCTCTTTCACTGTTGTTATCACTGGCTTCCCACCTTCAAAGCCAGCAGGGATGAAGAAACCAAGTCTCAGGAAAGGCCCTGGCCAAGAGCTGACCAGGTACTGTCTTTCACTCGAGCGATCAGGCTGGTCAATTGGATGTTCGGAGTCTCTGTCCAGATCCCACCTGGAATATCAGCACCTGGCCAGACAGCAGTGGGCTTAGGTTCAATTTTCCTCCCTCCCATGACTGTCCAGTTCACCATTGTTCATGCTTTCACTCCCAGTCTCTGGGCTGACAAACAAGGGACCAGGAGCCACTCTTTGAGCCCAGCATCTTCCCCTCTGGAGAAGTTTCTTTCATCCTGTTCCTGTCTTCTCTTGGCTCTTGTGCAATGTTGAAACAACCAGGCCCAGGGCATTTGAAAGCCCTGTGGGGAACTATAGCTGGGCAAGGCCTGTAGATATCAATTCAGCCTCCCTTGGCCGCCGGACTGGCACAGGTGAGTTGACCATCTAAGGCTCCTTGGTGAGAGGACTAGCTATCAATAAATCACAGCCGTTGTGCATGTGCTTGATGTCGGCCAGCCTGTGGGCTCTACCCTCTCCCAGCCTTTTGCTGTGTCTAACCATCACCCCAAAGCCCTTTTCTTTTCCCTGACTCCCTCATGCCTTTTGCCTTCTACTCTCAGATTCCACTTTCATGCCCTGTCCCATTCCAACTCATGTGAATTTTCAAGCAAGCCATTTCTCTTTTTCTTCAGGTTTCTTTGACACTCGCAGGCAATTTTACATTCTTTTGCTCATCCATTCTACCTTCTTCAGCCCTCTGACAACCATTCCTATGTTCTTCAACCCACCTATTTCACAGGCCACTTCCAGCCAGTTTTCCACTACCCCATCCTCACCTTACACTCTTGCACCCAAGAGTTGGACTATGGGAATCTAGAAAGTTCTAGGTTCTGGTAGCAGGCCTGCCTTCATGCCCACTGCCCAACCAGGTTGGGGCAGTCAGGGACTGGATTCTGGGGACATGGAGTTTGCTCATGTCTCTTTCAGCCTGGAAAGTGGCTCAGAATGCAAGACCATATGTCCTTACTATAGGCATGCAACCAGGCACACCCCCTTTTGTCCTAGAGCAAAGCATGCCAGTGGGTTTTGGATAGTGTGGCCAGCCTAGAAATTCGAGAATTCCCTATCAGGCAGCTGTGTGCAGGAGAACTCTGTATCACTCTTCACCATACACTCTATCCGCTAGGCCCCTTTCGCCCTCCCCCACCCCCATTCTCATCTCATACTGGACTGGCATTTGCACTTGAACCTCTTACAAGAGTTTCCCTCATAGAATCCAAGCGTCCTGGATTATTTCTCATGGATTCAGGATTGTTTCAGTGGGAAGCAGAGCTGAGTTTCAGGCGGAGGTAAAGATCCTGACAGGGCAGGAATATTCAACTGTCAGGAACTGCCTGGGTCCCGGGAGCCAACATTTCAGCCGTCTCCTAGGAGACAGGGCCCTCTCCAGTACCCATTGTCCTTGACAAGATTGTTCATTTTTTCACAAAGCTTCCTTTCTTGGTCCATTCTCAGAGTATAATATGGAATATTATCTTTTGAGTGATGCTTTCATTTCATGTAGCAGTTTTTATATGTTGTAGAGAAGTGATTATTTTTGTACTTGCCTATATTATGTTTCAAGAACTGTATTTAGCATCATCTGGTAGAGATCTGTCTGGAATATTGACACTCAGTTTAAAAATCTCTGAAATTTTTGAAAGTGCAGACTACATTGCAAGACACGATCCCAAAGATTTTTTCAGTCAAATAAGAAATACTTTTGTCTGAAAATGTCCTGTAATTTCTTAAAACTCCAGTTAACTTTGTGTGCTACTTACCTGACTCTATAACACAAATCTAACAAAATTGATTACAATGAACCTTTTAAAAATATTTATTCATACTTCTCTAAATACATTTTTATTTTGAACTGCCTATTTATATTGCCTATAAGAAGAATAAAGTGCTAGATTTATTTAAAACATATTATGAAATAAAATTAATTCCAAATATATCGAAAAGACTGGGAGATTCCCTAGCAGTTATAATTAATTTACATTAATTTACGTTAATGAATCCAGTAAGCCTGGAGCAAGATTATGTATATAATAACAATAGAATTTACTTTGGTCAGCTCGTAAGTCAATGTAGATCTAAAGACTTGAAAAATTCTTTAATGTTTTTTTTTTCAAAAACAGGCAAAGAAATTTCCTGTTTCACCAAAATACATTCTAATGAATAAGAATAAAGAAATCTCAAAGGGTTAAGTAGTTCCTGAAACTTGATGTGGTAACTGTGCTAGTTTTTGTAAACTTACAACTCTTTTGTATCTGTGTTCTTTTATTTATTCTCAGGATTTTTTCATAGATGATCATGGCCGTTTAGGATCCCAGTAACATGTAAAAAGAGAAAGAAAAAGAAAAAGAAAAAAAAAACATATATATATAGAGAGAGAGAGAGAAGCATTCAAGATAATTATCTACTAGAGAATTGTAAAATAAACCACAAGAAAGTACCACATGTTCGTCAGAAGGTTTAAAATAAAAAAGACAGACAATATTGATCTACTATATGATCCACCAATTCCTCTTCTGGGTATTTACCAA
Organism: Pteropus alecto; assembly: GCF_000325575.1. Lineage (NCBI taxonomy): Eukaryota > Metazoa > Chordata > Mammalia > Chiroptera > Pteropodidae > Pteropus > Pteropus alecto. The sequence continues at coordinate 106 of NW_006494613.1, read as the reverse complement.
AAGATTTGAAAATTCATATTCGAAAGATATTTGCACACCGATAACTCATAGCAGCATTATTAATAGAGAATAGGTCATGGAAGCACCTGAAGTGTCCTACGATAGA
>NW_006494612.1:21686192-21688981 GCF_000325575.1 Pteropus alecto | reverse complement strand
TAGGAGCTCCAGAAATACCGACGCTCAGAAACAAGGTGCTCAAAATGAAAGCAAAGTTATCAGGTCCACAAAAAGACAAGGAGTACAAAATTGTCACAGAGAACACGAAATCAGGAAACCTTTGAAAATGACAGAAAGGTAAGCTTCGTATGCAAGGTAATTAATATACGGGAGGCCTACAAAGATAAAATAATTAACAAATGACAGAGCAGGGAAGTGCGCAGATTTGAAGAGATAGAAATTATGAGCTTCGTGTTCAATGCTCTTAATAGATACATAGCCATCAAATGCTTAAAGAAGTTCAATTCACCAAGAAAGAGAAAGCATAAAGGTTATGTTGTGGAAACTGAGCTGCCATTTTTCCTCACCTATTTAATGAATCATTACCATGCACTGTATTTCATATCATAATTATTGAGAAGTTTCCATTATGTAACCATGTCAACTTCAAATCATTCAAACTATCAATTTGAAATTTAGGCTTATTTACAAATTAAGTTATGGTTCATAAATTGTCATTTATTACTTGGCACTTATAAGTTTTATAGTTCTTCTAGACAAAGGGTAAAAAAAATAATCAATCAAATGATTTACAGCAGAATTAGAATTACTGAACCAGCAAAATAGCTTATAAACATAAGAAGGGATAATAAAACCTAAAAACCAATCAATGAATGAATCTAATACATGTGGTAACCATGAGATCAAAAACATTAACTGTGAAATCAATGTTCTAGCTGCTTTTCGGTGTCTCTTACCCACCCTGGTCTTCTAATTCTCTGATAATGTAGTTTCAATCTTTTTAGTCTGTTTTCCAGCCCTCCCCCCAAAATATATTGAATCATCTTAACATTAGAGATATGAAAATAATAGAGATTTTATCAATATCCAGTTTGATTTACAACAAGCTGACACCACTTATGGAGCAGAGAGCACTTAATAATTCCTCCATTCCATCTTCATGGGCACCTGTATGCAAGGGGCAGGATCCATGAGATACTGAAGCAAATTCCTGACACAGACACCATATGGAAATTAAGCATAATAGGTTGACTGCTACCTAATATTTTCCCTGGAGAAATTAAGCAAAGCAAAGGGAAGGCACAAAAAAAAAAAAAAAAAAGAAAAAAAAAGAAAAGAAAACCCCACAGCCCCATGAAGTCAATCACAGAGAAAGTTTTGACAAGTTGAGAGTGAGTAGAAGACTTTGTAAGGAAAGAAGAAAAGAAATCAAAGAAAACAAAGATGTTTTTAGGTTATCAAGGGAAGGGAATAAAAAAGAAAATGGAGGGTGGGGAAGTGTCTGCAGAAAGTGGAGTATGGGGAGCTCTGCAACACTTAACAAATAGGATTTAACATTTATTAGTCAAATAAATATTTTGGGGGAAGTATCAGGGAAGTATACATACTAATATCATTGAAAAACATTGATTTACCCTATTAAATTTGAAGAATATGTTTTTCTTCTCAATAATAGTCGATAGCTTGATTTTCAAAATCTCATTTCATTTGGACAGTGTAAAGATATCTTCAACTATCTCAATCTACATTTGTTCAAAGAACAAAATCATCGCTGATGAACTGTCCTCAAAAACCCGACCACTTACGATAACTTTTATGGCTTTCCTAAACCATGAGTAAAATAAAGCATAAATCAAAGGGTTCATGGCTGAGTTATAATAAGCACACCAACAGCAAATCTCATAAATATAGACAGGGGTTATGAAGCCCATAAAGGCATCAATTAGTGAGTCAATACTATAAGGTAACCATGAAATCATAAATGCTGCTACTGTCACCCCCAGCGTTTTAGCTGATTTCCTCTCTCTCTTGGGCACTCTGGATTTATAACTATCTGATGATGATTCTGTATTGCCAGCAGTATTATCCATCCATTTAGCCTGTTGTCTAGCCATGAGAAAAATATTACTATAGAGAATGATCATAACGAGGGTAGGTATAAAGAAGGACAGAAAATCTATCAACACCCTGTTTTGATTTACAACTGTCTGACAACCTCCTATGTAGTTGAAGGCACTATATTCCTCCCAACCCTAGGTCCCCAAGGCTTAGGCCAGGACAGCACTGATTGAGGTAGGAAAGATAAGAGTGCTAAACCGAATGCGATTTTATAGTTTTAATCTGAATTAGGAAGAACTTATTATGGGTTTATAAGTGTTAGGAATTGAATGGAATGCAATATGATCTGCCCAGAGTGTCATTCAAGATGGGGAAGCGAGTGTCAATAGAGCAAATTTGCCTGCACTAACAGATAACATGGGAAAGTCACTTCGATGCAATTATCTCATACTATCCCAAATCTAGTGACATATTCAAAGAGCCAGGCTTCCTATCAGATGAGAGGGAAGGACGTATTTAATAACTAGAGTCCTATTTCTTCATTCTTTTCCTGAATAATTTGAATACGGCCTTCCATCCTCCTATACATTTTAAGAGATCGCCTTCAAATCTTAAAAAGTGGATAATTAAATAATTGTTTAGTAATTTTAACATATTCTTAAATTTCCTCTATTTAAGCTTTCATGTTCAAAAATAAATTTATTACTGAAGCAGTACTCTTCAAATTCTGACCACTTGATTTGTGAGTCAATATTCAGGGTTGATACTTCAAAACACTGAAAAACCATATGGCAAGATGGAGGTAATGACCAGTGAGAATGGATGCTTTTCTGACTAGCAGGGCAGGACTTGGAGATGCCCTCCATAGCCTTATATTGCTTTTTCAATTGCTGGAGAAGGCCCAGATCATTGCAATGTGCTCTGCTCTG
>NW_006494612.1:21681441-21684838 GCF_000325575.1 Pteropus alecto | reverse complement strand
GCTTAGTTTCTCATCTTTTTCAATGTTTTTTTCTGGAACTGCCTGATATCCGTTTAAAACAGTTGCCCTAAATATTAGATTCACCTCTTTGAACTCCCTTTTGTTCTGAATCCTGGGTAATTCTTGACTAAGTTTAAATCTCTGTAATATTTTAAAGATTTTAACAATATCTTTTCCAGATTTTCTAGTTGTCCTAGCAGGAGAATTGCTCTGCGTAAAGTATTAATAATCGTAATAGGGGGATTTTCTTAGGTGGTACATGTAGTTTAAACCAAAGTCACTGAGTACATTTACATCTTAAGTAAATCAAATAATCAAGAGGAATATATGTCTGTAATCTCTATTTCTATGTGTTTGGTATTTGGCACTAGTTTTCAATGGCACCCAGGCAGACTTAGACAAATTTGTTTTTAGTCATATCAGCTGCAAATAATAACTTAATTTCCTATTTTTGATTTTCTATATCTAGTTATTTCTCTTGTATAATTGCATTCATTAGTACTTCTGAAACAGTATTTATGCAATGTGATAATATTGAACCATTTTTTCCTTACCTGGACCTTAAAGAGAATGCTTCTACCTCTTGTGCTTTGCTTAATTTTTATGATAAATACATTTTTCTATCATATTAATGAAGGAAACAATGAGCCATCAGAACTTAGAGAAGCAGAACATAGGCATAATCCAGGAATCTTTTCTTTATTCTAATGCTTACTAGTAACATGAACTGGTATGTTACTTTGTATTCTCGTGAGTGATGTTATGATGGATTCAGCCCAACCTAGCGATACGTTTTCCTGGAATCATACTTCCAACTTTAATTCAGTCATCTAAGGCCAAAGAGGTATCATCTTGTACTAACAAAGGCATTATTTGCTTATATTATTGGAGAGTTACAATCAGCATATCTGTGGTAGTCACAATCACACGTAGGAAAGATGATCATGATATATATGGAAGAATCTAACCTCTTACTGTCTCATTCCTCTGTGAAGTTCTACATATCTACCACTTGTTCAAAAGAAGTTCCATATTTAGAATTCTATTGGAGCTTTTTGTGTCATTCATAATAATACAATATTTTTCCAGGCCATAGGATAAATTTCAAAAATCTTTAATTTTTCTTTCAACTTTTGTTATATTCATTACTTATAAGTTAATTTAGCAACAGTGCAATACTGTGAGAGATTTTTAGACTGGGACTTTTATCTAAATCTTTCCCTTAGTTTTATCTATGTTTGTCCTCTATACTCTAAAAATAGAGAATATCATATTATTTTTTAAATTTGTTACAGCTAACCTGATCTATTAAGGATAGTAAGTGATAAAAAATGAAACTTTATTTATAGACTGTTACACTCCTAATCTACCTATTATCTTCTAATCTGCGAAGCTCAAGTCTCCATTTATGGATATTACTCCTCTTGTCAAAACAAAATGTACACACTCCTGTCTGCTTCCACAACTCCAAACATGCTAGTAGCACTATCAAAAGTCCTTTTACCCTTAAATTGTCTCCTTTTGCAATTTTTATCTCCTCAGGTCATGGGACTACATGTGTGTGTAAAGACAATATTATAGAAATGACCAACACCAGGTACCAGCCTTGTGATGGCAAATGAGTCTTCTGTTCACAGGACTTAACATCTCTGACACTTTTTCCTTCCTCAATAATATAGTTTAAAATGTGTTGTTCGTATTACCTACAAAATTACTTTCCTTGAGAAAAGTAGTATATAAAATACATTTTTTTATCTTTAGCAATGCCTGACACAGGCACTTTCATATAGTTGATGCTCAATATCTCTTTGAAAGAAATAAAAAGTCTTAGTGAAAACAAATTAGAAAAAAAATACATCAATCATTTTAACTGGGCTACTCTACAGATAAACTGAAAAAGAAAAAGGAAAAGAAAAAATGTTTAACAGCATTATTCCACAACAATTTAGTTTCATTACGTGAAATACTCCAGATATGTAGTCCAAAATAACTTTTGTTGAATTAATAGTGTAAAATATTGTGGGGGGAAAATGTAAAATTAGAACACACATTGTTTATGCTGTTTTCAATAGAAGTAGTTTGCAATACTAGCATAAAATTTTCGATCCCACAACATTCTTGGGAAGTGAAAAACACACAATTTTCAAGTGAGAAATTTAGGTGTAGAAACAACCACTAATGATAATTGATGATTTTTCCACTTGCAAAACTTCTGGCAATGTCAGTAATTAACACTTGATCCCAAGGCTGAATTATTGGTCCCACAATATTACAAGTAAACATTCCTAGATTCTGCCCAGCCATTGAGCAGGAGAGGCTTGCCTATTGCACCAAAGCTCATGGAAGGTACAGACATTGAGAGAACAGGGAGAAATAGTCACAGAGGAGCAGCAAACAAACAGACCCTTGGATAGTGTCATCAAACCTGGACTCTGTCTGTTATGGGCTAAATCATATCCCCCAAAATGTATATGTCAAAGTCCTAACCTCCCAGTACTTCAGAAAGTAACCATACCTAGAGATAAGGTCTTTCTAAAGGTAATTAAGTTAAAATGAGTTTTAGGATGAGCCCTAATTTAAAAGGACTAGTGTTCTTATAAAGAGAGGAAATAGGGTCCCAGACACACACGGAGGAAAGACCAGGTGAGGATGCAGAGGGAAGATGAAAGGGAGGCTCCTCAGAAGAAATGATCTTGTTGACACCTTGATTTTAGAGTTCTAGCGCCTGGAATTGTGAGAAAATAAATTTCTCTTTTTTAAGCCACTCCATTTGTGCCCTTCAGTTATAATGACCCTAGCAAAGCGGAATAGTGTGGCAAAGAAAAGGAAGAAAGACTTTCTGAAGATAAATGAGAGTTCAGCATCACAGAGAAGATGATGAGAGATTTCACAACTAAAATGAAATTAAGAATTTAATAAAATTTGAAGAAAGCAGAACTTGTGGTAAGGATGTATATGGAGCATTGAGACAGTTGACATATGTAAAAGCATTTTATCATTTATTATTTAGTACAGTAAATACCTTTACAATGGTTTAATAGAGACACCTTCTCATGACTTTGTTTCTGGCTAATCTGAAAACTATTTCCCCAATTTTGAAAGGTTTTATGTATTCCTTATATTTAATTTCATCATAAATTTAAAATTTTGAAAAGATCCTTAAATTTCTTAACTTAGTGCTTACATTTATTCTGAAAATAAACTAATGGTTGATGAGCTACCTTTTAGAAGTTTCCCACTTAAAATGACTTTTATAGCTTTCCTAAACCAAGGATAAAATAAAGCATAAGTCAAAGGGTTCATGGCTGAGTTATAATAAGCACACCAAGGGTAAATCTCATAAATATAAGCAGGAGCTATGAAGCCCATAGAGGCCTCAATTAGTGAGCCAATATTA
>NW_006494612.1:21677853-21681217 GCF_000325575.1 Pteropus alecto | reverse complement strand
TATTCCATCTTCATAGGAGCTACTGTAAAACACGGCACCACTACATGCAATGCGCAGGATCCAGGAGATGCTGATGCAAATTCCTGACACAGACACCATGACCTTGGTAGGATAGAGCAGAGGGTCAGTAACAGCAATGTACCTGTCGATGGAGATGAAGCACAAGTGGAAGAGAGAAGAGTAACAAAATGCGGCATCACAGCAACTGTGAAGGGTACAAAATCTGGCTCCGAAGTACCAGCAGCTCTCCACGGACCTGACCATGCTGAAGGGCATCACTGTCATGCCCACCAGAAAGTCAGCACAGGCCAGGGAGGTGATCAGAAAATTGGCTGGGGAGTGCAGCTGCTTGAAATGAAGAACTGAAGTCATCACCAAGAGGTTTCCAAACACAGCAAGTAAAGACCCCAAGCCAAACACTGCGTAGAGAATCAGTCTGGATCCAAGCGAGTAGGGAGTTTTAATACAAGATCTGCTCACATTCTCATAGCAAAGCAGCGTAACGCTAGCTTGGGAAAGATTGCTGGTCATGGTTCTGCAGTTTTATGCTTACTGTGTTTCTGTCTTTCTTTGTGGTAGGGAATAGGAGTTGTCAATTCTGATAATTAAAAATATATTTATATCAAACTGCGTATTTGAGCCTCAGAGTATATCTTTTTCCCATTTTAATTATAAAGAGAATTTAAAAGAAATTCAAAAACTCAGATAATTATTCTTTCTTTAATTCAGGAAACTATTTCTGTAACTATGTCTAAACAAAACAAATAGTTAAGTTCAAGAAAATCTACAATTAAATTTTATCAGGACAGAAATCATATTATCTGAATAATTAAAGAAATTTAATTTAAATACCCGGTTCTTTACACTTGTGAAATTGTTCCTTGCAAAGGATAATGACATATAATAGAATTACATATTTGAGAAGTCACCTTTTAATAGACTTCCACCTTCACGTTGTCTGGAAAGTTAGCACCTAAGATATTTTAGGAAGCCAAGCAATAAACTTCACACATTAAAAATTCCTCATAAAGAATCCCTATAGAGTAAGGCGTGAATCATGAAAGGAAACTTACTTTCAATAATTAGAATTAATAAGTTCTCCTACAAAACCTATTTCTCTGTGTTCTGTAACTTGGGATAAATACTTATGATCTAAGAAGATTTAATTTCAGCTGCCATGAAATAGCTTTGGCCAGTATTTGACAATAAAATTACCTGCTCCCTATTTACAAGACTGGCTACACAATTTGCAAAGCCCAGTGCAAAGTCAAAATGTGGATATACATATTTTTTTAAATATGAAAAAAGTGTAAAGTTTGTTCCTTTCTTCTTTGGTCTCTCCTGACTTGTCATGGTGTTACATTTTGTTATGTAATATTTCACTCCCCTGGGCAAGGAGATATTGCCGGGCAAGTGGAGATCTTCACGGTTGTGTGGAGAACTGGCCCTGTGAGACTCAGCATGCCTGACCCACCTACTGCCAGGTTCCCCCTCCTGCTCCCACTGAAGCAATATGCCATGCCCAGGCTGTAGCCCAAGAAGCTTAGCCAGGCATCTGCCCTCCTCTGGGCTTGCACTTCGACCAAGGGGAGACAAGTAAGTTCCTAGGGACTACAATCTCCACATCAGGACCTACTCAGTACCTGCATTGGGGTAGGTTAGAGACTTGGCGCTGCTGACTTGTCCGTTAAATATGCTGTGACCCTACCCTAGACTGGGATGGGGACGACAGCCAGCACACCTTGCGCCAAGACTGCGGAGAGTGAACTTGACCGAAATCCTCCCTGCTCTGCGCCCAGTCCTCCCCTAGGGTGGGGAGAGAACAGCAGTGGTAGTAGATTAGGTGGGGAGGTGGAGCAACTGGACAAGGCCCAAAGTGCCAGGTGGTAGGGAGCTGGTGGCTGAGAACTCGTCCCAAGGAAGAGGGAGGTGCTATAATGCAGAACTATCACGTGTAATGTGATTCAAATTTCCAAGCCCTCATGCATCCTCCATTGTCCCTTCAGACTTTACATACAAAACACAAATTCAAAGATAAAATTATTAAGAATTTCAAGACTGCAACTAGAGGTATCAAACTCTAATAGCAGGGTTCTGTACTGCTGGACTAGCCCCAAGCTCACAGAAAGGCTCTGCCTATTTCATTTCAGAGATTAAATTATCTCTTTGCAACAGCAACTAAATGATGAAGCAAAGAAAATCAACCAGAAGTAATTACAAAACTGCCAGATGGGAAGGTGTGGGAACTGAGGGCCAGGCAGTTCTGACGCTAACAGTCTTTCCTGACACAGACTTTTGCCCTTGCAACAGCAACAAGAATTTAGGGAGTTAGAGAGGGAGATTACAGACAGAAAGCTCCATTACAAGGATTTCAGGTCTGAGGACAATAGCTACCTTTGATCCTATAAAGAAAATAAGAAGTGATGAAGACTTTTTTCTTCCACAATATATTGAGGGCTTGAAAATAGAAATGTGATCTTCCATTTAAGATAAAAATAGTGAAAATATATTGGAATAAAAGTAGAATGGCTGTTAAATGTGTGACTTGAAAACAATTATTCGGTTGATCATCTACCAAATTCTTCTTGGCAATGCTATCTTATCTTCTCTTTAAATTCTTAAATCTAACTTGATTTCACTCTACTCTTATTCAGTAACATTGCTTCCCTATTATCTGAAAATATGAAATACACAATTTAGAAACTGAAAGGATATAAGAATTTAAGGCTGTATGATAGAGGCAGGAATCAAGAATGACTCCCAGGTTTTTAACTTGCCAACAAGAAAGATAAAGGGTATGAGGGAAAGAGTATATTTATGAAGGAAAGATGATGAGTTAGGTTTGGATTGGTTGGAGGGACATAAAATTGGAGTTCTTCATTGGGTAGTTTAGACTATAAATTTTCAGCTCAGGAAAGAAATTATGCCACAGATTCCTCAGCATACTGATATTTTTAAAGTCGTAGGAGTAAAGGTGATTGTCTGGTGCACACCTGCTGTAATGCCTAGAATATATCAGGTACTCAATAAGTATTTGTTGACTGGATTAGAATGTGCATAATGAAAATAGAAGAAACTGGAAGTGCATCATCCTTAAAGTTATGCCTGTAAAGGAAAGAGTAGACAGAAATACAGATAGGAAAACAGGAAAAAGTGATCTCACCGATGCCATGTGATGAAAGAGTTTCATGAAGGAGGGGATATCAAGAGTGCCAAATGGTGACAATGGGTCAAGTAAAACCACAAAAAATGAGAATCGTTTGTTGGCATTAACAACTAGATAACTGATGAGCATGATTCCACCTCTTCTGGTGGAATGTGGGAGAAACAGTCCAAACTGCAGTGGATTAAGAACAAATGAGAG
>NW_006494612.1:21656393-21677827 GCF_000325575.1 Pteropus alecto | reverse complement strand
GCAATGACTGATATGTTCATGTCAACTATAAATAGGAAAAGAGACATTGAGTTGCTAGCAGGAGAAATGGATTCAGAAAACATCCACGTGGCCATTTTTGTTTTGTTTTGATTTTATTTATTTATTACTTTATTCTGAAGTGCTAAAGAAAAACTAACAAAATATGAGACAAATACTGGGCTCTGATTGGAAAAATTGTATAGCCAAGCAGGGAAGCAAATAAGCACAAATCCAGGCTCTGAAAGATTAGGTTCAAAGGAGTAGAACTAGGAAAGATTTCTTAAAAACAACAAAGGGCTGTGATCTGCCCTATATCAGGAGAGTGAAGTCTCTGAGTGATGCTGACTGCGTAATGATGTCGGGGTTTGTTTGTTAGGTGACCACCAGGTTGACGGGGGATGCTACAGCCATACATGGGGTGCCTGTCTCAGGATCATGGCATTGGGTTAGTGTCCTATTGCTGCTGTAACAAATTACCACAAACTCAGTGGATTAAAACAACACAAATTTATTAGCTTACAGTTTTGGAGGTTAGAAATTTGAAATGGTTCTTATTGGACTAAAATCAAGGTATCGGCAATGCTGCATTCCTTCTAGAGGCTTTTGGGAAGGATCCATTTTCTGCCTTTCCCAATTTCTAGGGGCCACTTGTATTCCTTAGCTTATAGTATGTTTCTCCGTCCATAAAACCAACAGCATGGCATCTTCAAATCTCTGTCTGACTCTGACACGGACTTTTTCCTTCCTCTTTCACTTTTAGTGATCTTTTGAATTACATTAGGCCCACTGGATAATCCAGAATAATCTCCTCCATCTCAAAATCCTTAATTTAAACACATCTGTAAAGTCTCTTTTGCCATGTAAAATAACACAGTCACAGGTTCTGGAGCATCACTGGCCAGGGGCGGGGGAGAGGAGGACATTATTCTGCCCACCACAGGCATCTACCTGCTTCTGCTGCTGAAGTGATGTCTGATCCATGGAAGATGGTGTCCTGCTGCTCCTGCTACCTCTGTGAGATGCCTGTGTTTGGACTGTTGCATCCTAACGCATCTGTAAAGTTAGAAGGACGGGCACCTCTCATCAGGAGAGAAGCTGGAAAATAAAACCTCCAAGTTTTTACCTTTTAAGACCAAAAAACTTGCTCAAGTCAAAAAGTAAAGATTTAAAAATATACGCAGTTAGATAAAAGAGGTTTTTTTCTCTTCCACCTTTACTGCTCAGACAAGATAAAGATTTCATTAGGACTTCCAGTCAAGATGGTTCCATTAGACATCCATCATCATCAACTCCTGTTCTCCAAACACATGGAAAGGGCAGGCATATAAAAAGGGCAATGGAGGGAAAGATACAGCAAAGTTTATCAGTGAGATAATCTTTTCTGTGCACAAGAAGAGGAACAGGAACACCAAATGTGAGCAGAGCTGACAATGGGGATGTAGAGGTTTCCAGTCCAGAAGTAGCAGTGGAATTCAGGATTTCCATTCCTGTAAAGGAGTCTTGAAGCGTCCCATCCCACACGGGAAACAGTGTACAGCTCACTGCTCGAAGCCAGGGGCTGGGGTGAGGCTCTTCACCTCGAAACACGTGGGAAAGGATGCAGAAACAAAATAACTTTGCCTTAATTCCACCTAGGACTTTGGCTTTTAGAAAGCTGCTAGCTTAGAAATAAAGACACATTTAGATCCAGGGCCGGTTGTTTTCTTCTGAGAAATTATTTATTCATACCTGGGTTTGAGTTGATGATCCCAAATCTTTTTTCACTTTATTATACATGGTAACATATTGCTAAAGACTAAATGTTTGTGTCCCTTCAAAATGTATATATAGAAATTTAGTCTCTAATATGATGGTGTTTGGAGATGGGGCCTTTAGGAGGTGATTAGGTCAAGAGGGTGGAGCTCTCATGAGAGAGGTTCTGGAGAGCTCCCTGGTCAGCATATTGTCAGACCATGCTCAGCTTGGGCAACCATCAGAAGGAACTCAGGGAAGCTGCTCATGGCTCGAGTCTATTGGCCAAGTAGCACTGGCCACCCCGGACCCAGTCTGACTTCCCTGAGTAATTCATGGATCGGTATCTCTAGGCATTCTCTTAACTGCAGCACATTGATTAAGAAACTCTGCCTTAAATAGCAATCTGAAGGCTCATTGGATTGGGACCAACATTTTCATTGTATTATATGTTCTCAGCCAAAATCTGTTGCTTACCTTGATATGATTTATTATCATCTTCTAAAGAATACCTTTATTATTCACTGTGTTTTTGTGGCCGACCCAGAGATACACTCAGATCCCTCTTCAAGAAGAGAGTCTGGACCATCTGAGCATCCTATGGAAGATCATATTGATTTATTACATTGATAGCATTCTGTTGATCAGGCAGGATGAGCAAGGGCCACCTAGGATACTAGATACCTCATTCATAGCCTTGGTAAGATAAATATTTCTTAGAAATTTGCAGATAAACCCTGTGCAGGCTCAGGAGCTCTCATTTTCATTAAAGCAGTCAAGGATGTACCATCCCAAGAAAAAGACAATCGACTGCATCTTATATCCCCTATACCAAAGAAAAAAGCACAACACCTGGTAGACCTCTTCAGGATCTGGAGGCAACATATTCTACCCTTAAGAATACTGCTCTGGTCCATATACTAGGTAACAAAAAAAGTTAATTTTTTTGTTAACACACCTAGTATATGTGTGCAGGCTTTGTGTACAGCCTGGAGTAGGAAAGAGTTCTGCAACAGGTTTAGGCTACAGCATAACTGCCATACAATTCAGTGACCTTGTGGTACTGGAGGTGTTACTAGTGGAAAAGGATGCAGTGTAGATTTGATGGAAGGCTCCAGTGAGAGAAACTCAGTGTAGTCCTCTAGGTTTCTGGAATAAGGCCATGCTCTTCACAGTGGAGGATAAAGCACATTTCAAAAAATGACTCTTTTTGTGCTACTGAGTTCAAGTAGTGAAGGAACACTGGACCATGTGACACTAAGTGATCCTGTATTTTTAACTGCCCATCATAAAGTGAGTCTTTTTGGATCTTCCAAGTCATAAAGTTGGGTGGACCCAGCAGAGTTCTTCATAAAATGAAAGTGATACACCAGTCAGAAAAACCAACATCATTTTTCAGAAATGAAAAGGCATAGGCTGTCTTCCCAGGCATTATATAGGAGCTGACATTTATATTATATTCTGTTCACACGTATACACGAGTAACAGTTGCAAAGATAAGCACTTAACTGTGTCTAACGCCAAAGGACAATATTTAATCAGTTCCTAAGGACAATACTAAACTAAGCAGGATATACCACTTTAAAGATAAGACAATATATGGTTATGACTCATCTTGGTTAAATTTATGAGGCAGGCAAAGTCCACTTGGGAGTCCCCCACCTGCCTTGTGTCTACTTTCTACCATCTTTTAAGAGCTCCCTTGCACCACTGGCTATAATCAACCTGTTTGTTCTGCGTCCTTTCCTATCAATAATATGAGATGCTAGACCATCGACTGAATTAAATGAGAATATTACATTATAATTTCCATTTTATAACTAAGCAACTAAGATGTACAAAGGATAAGAGACTTAACCAAGGTAGAAGCTAGTAGTTGGCAGAGATGGGATTCAAACCCAGATAGCCTGGCTTTCCAACCTCACTCTGGACTGTGATAGTGCATAAGCCTTTGTGGATAAAAGAAGGTGTATGTTTGATATTTACAGTGCTCTCTGAGGAATAGCCTCATGTATTCCCATATTTTTTTTAGAATACCAAAGTATTTCTTAAAATACAGAAGACAAATTCAGCATAAATTAATGTTGGAGCTGGGAAAAATAAAAGAGTTCGTCTGTTTGAACATGCTGAAGAAAAGTGAAAACAAAATTAGAAGTGAATAAGTAATGAATAAGTATATCTTATGCAATCATAATATTCTTCTCACCCTTCCAATATGACATAAGTGCTAGCTAAAATTCCTAGAGACCAGAGAAACAACCTGGAAAAATGATTCAAAAACCACAAAGCATGAGGATATTCCCCATAAAGTTTAATAAATAATTAAATAGTTAATAGAAGAAATGCTTTAGGAAGGCAGAGAAAAAAAATCTAACTATATGATAGACACCAATAGTAACAGTTGACTTCTAAAGGTTTAGCTGGAAAATTCATTATTTATCCAAAACTATCATTCTTCTTTTAACAACAAATAATGAATTTGACACAAACCCAGTTTTGATGTTAAAAGTCAATGTATACAAGTCCTTCATGTTCAGAGCAAAGAATTGGAGTGGGGAAAGTAAGGTTACTCAGTATAATAGAAGTTTAAATTCTCCAGCATTTTTTCTCATTAAATATAAAATTATTTTTTAGTGATAGGATTAGACAAAACTTATCAATAGCCTAAATCTGTATTTTCTCCAAACTTTGATTATTGAAAATTTTCTATTTTAGAAAACCAAATGAAGAAAAAGAAGGTAGATTTTTTTTTTAAATGTAAAAGACTAATAGACCATTAAAGGGAAATAAAGAATTAATCATATATGTTCTTAAAAAGTATCTTTAGGGACTAAGTTCAAGGCACTATACTAAGTATTAAAATTATATGAACAATTACCAGCAAATAAAAAGTACATAAGAATTTAGTACTATTCATAAATATCAAACTACTTAATATATAAAGTTTAGAAACAACTGTTTAAAGGCTGAAAACATAAAAATTATTGCTCATGTACTACAATAGACTTAGTTTTAAAATCTAGTAATCAGAATATATTTCCTGTGTATCAAAGGCATATTTTCTTTAATGTTCACTTCAAATTAATTTGATTTTTAAATTAATATTACTAGTATATTTCTGCCTTTTTTGAATACAAATACAATGCTGAAAAATCATTCTTTAAGACTGATATTAAATTGGTTGTAATGTATCAAAGATGAAGAGTAAAAATATAAGTCGAAGGCATCATAGCTGAAGAAAAATATACATAGCATCTTACAAGACAGAAAATACATGGGGCATTCATAAAATTGAAGTAACCATCAATTACATCAGTAATGAATAAATGCTGTTATAGCCATATTCAGTTACATTTGTAGCTGTCTAAGAAGATGTAGGTAATGATGGCCTATGCTGTTTTTATAATTTGTTATTGATGGATTACTTACAGCTCAGCCACTAAATGGTAAAGTTGCTCTAATCCCAACACTGAGGCAAACTATAGCAATTGTTCTGTACCTTTCTATATTTGAATACCCCATTTCAATATTTAAAATATACATATATATATATGTATATATATGCAAAGCTCCACTAAATGTAGCAGTCGTACTTTTCATATCAACTGATTGAGAAAGAAGCATGTGAACAAAAACTATTATTAATTCAGTAATGATTTTAAGTAGATTTGTAGTATATTAATAAAAAATAAACATGTAATAATGGTACATATATGTAAAAGACATAGTATCTATGCAGGGTACAGCCTAAGGCATAAGTGGATTTATTGCTTTTTTTCAATAGTTCTGCAACCTCCCATTGACTGAAGCAGACAATTTGGGAAGCGAAGCTCAGCATGATTAAGAGACTAAGCTCAACACCATTTCAAGGTCAGATTTTATGTTGCAAACATTCTTACAGTGAACCTACTTCCATCTTCAGTGTATTTTGTTCTAAATACAGCCATGGCTCTACAGCAATTTCATATGCAGATGACCAAGAAGTTAATAGTTTATTTGTATAAATAAATGAGACATAAAAGAGAAGAGAGGTGCTGTACTTAATTATCTAATTCGTTTGGGGGGAAAATAATCAAGTGTTTTTTTTGTTTTGTTTTGTTTTATCAAAAGACTTCCTTTATGAAGGCTTACAAGGAGAATAGAAAACTAAACAAGAACGGTTAAATTTGAAGTGTATTTCCCACTTACTGATGTTAATAAGAGTTTAAAAATATCACTGAACAGTATTTATTACTGCAACCAGTTCAAATATTATATTCTATATAAAATACAATATAATCTAAGTGAACAAAATAGTATATACCTTTAAGTTCCCACAAATAGTTTTCTTTATTATTTATGAGAGTCAGTGTAAGTTTACACTTGCAGTTGAGGAAAGAAACACATTTCTGTGAAAACAACATACTGACACATCAAAGGGACACACACTGTGAGTTCTTTTAAGGAATGAGGTATGAGACCTTAACTGTGATCATTTGAAAAGTAGTCAGTAGACCCGTTTTTTGGCATATGGTCTGAATCACAAAGTATTCTACTCTGAAGACTTTCATATTCCTTTTACCTTCTTTTATCTTTAATGTTATTTTTTCTCCTAAATACTGTCAGCTCTATTTGAAAAGTATTAACAGACAAATACGAAACAGCTTAATCTTGTATAAAGTACTTCTAAACTGGTTCATTTATAAATATGTAATGTTAATGTAGCTCTTTTTGCTTAGTTATCTCTTCATTTCATAAAGCAAGTCTGTTATAGAATAGTCTGTGAAAATCAGCTACCTAAACAAAGATTTAAGGCTGTGATTCAAAGACTTGAAAGGGCAAATCACTCTATTATTAATTTTTTTTTTAAGTTTTACTCTATTTCAGAACACTCAACATATCAACATATGCATTTTATTTTATTTATTTATTTATTAATTTTTTTTGCTTGCCCCTCATGCATGAGAACATAACCAAGTGAAGTCTCATTCAATCAAAAGCACTAACTGTAGGATTCTAATAAGGAGCCAGAAAGACAAAGAAGTAGAAACAGCAAAGGATTAATTCCTCAGATTGCAAGGACTTCAGCAATCGTGCCTGGTAGCTTGGGTTGACAAGAATGACATAAGCCCTAGCTGTTAATTTTGTGTTGATAGCAGCAGAATCCTTAATACATCTGTGAGCCTATATATTTTTAACATATATTTTTAATTAAAATTTATGCAACTAAGAAATGTTATCAGATGAGAAAACTGAAGCTGTTCCTGGAATATAATACCAGTTTGGTTATTTGCTATTTTGAAATAATCCTTGGTTATATTTGGGTCACTAAGCTTTATATTTTCAATGTTGTGTCTAGTACAAAGAAAGAACTCAAAAGTAAAAAAAAAAAAATGTGAATTTGAATTAGCTTTTTTATAAAATTATTTTACTTCAAATTATGTTTAAAAAGTACAGAAGCCAGCTTTTTGTCGACATGCTTATTTGGCATAATAAACTACGTTCTCCAAAAGTAAGATGTAGTGTATAATCACATAATCACTATGCATATTCTTTGTGAACACAGTCTTTCTAAAATGGAGAGAAGTGTTGCTAGGGTTCAGAAAATACAAGAGTTCCAGTGTTTTTCGGACAATCTTCAATTATTAGGAAGTTCCGCATTCTAGCTTTCTATAAATCATTTTAGGTTTAAAGAGGTTTCAAGAATTTATAACCTTATTTTACTTTCCAAACAAAATATGCTTTAAAGATTTTTGTCTCTAAAGAATATAACTTAGAAGTTAGGCAGGAGCTTTTTTCTTCCCTCTATGGATTTTAAACAACTGAATATTGGTAATAAGTTTAGGAGAAACTGCAAAGTTTCAAATTCTTTGAAGAAACAAGTAGGAAATTCAGAGAAGCTATTAAAATTATTGTAAAAATTAGAAAAACAAAAAAATATGAAATAGCAAATTTTATTGATTTATCACTAAATTCTAAAAAAGGTGCCAAAATACATGAAGAAGACAAATGCTTTGGAACAGCTAACTGTTGAATATAAAATCCACCTACTTGGCAAATCATTACACTTATCTCTCTAGATCCAAATATTTAATTTTGCATGTGAAGTTAATTCCAGTTAGTGTGGAAGACTCTTCAGTAATTTTGTTAATCTGGATCAGGTTCCTCAGAAAATAAATTAATTGTTGATGAATCACTCCTTAAGACTTTGCCACTTATAATAAGTTTTATTGCCTTCCGAAACCATGGGTAAAAGAAAGCATATATCAAGGGGTTCATAGCTGAATTATAATAAACACACCACACTAAAATCTCATAAACATAAGGAGGAGTTATAAAATTCATATAAGCATCAATCACAGCATCAATAATGTATGGTAACCAAGAGACAAGAAATGCTGCCATAGCAATACCCAATGTTTTAGCAGCTTTTCTCTCTCTCTTTGCTACTCTTTCCTTGTAACTCTCTGAAGAGGACTGAGCTTGGCTGGCTGTACTTTCTATCTTCCTAGCTTGATGTTTAGCCACTAAAAATATCTTACCATATATAAACACCATGGCAACCGTGGGTACAAAGAAGAGGAGAAAACAAAGTAAAACCCAATTTTGATTCAATGGAGCCTGGCATCCTCCTACACAGGTAAGAGCAACTACTAGTTCCTCAATTCCTTCTTCATTGGCCCCAGTGTAAAAAATAGAAAAACTGTATGTGACAGAAAAGAACCAAGAGAGAACAATGCATATTCCTGACACGGAGACAGTAAACTTGGTTGGATAGGTCAGAGGATCAGTAACAGCAATATATCTGTCAATAGAGATACAGCATAAATGAAATAAAGAAGCAAAACAGAAGGAAGTATCAAAACACGTATGAAATTTACAGTAACTCTCCCCAAAGTACCAGCAGCTTTCCACAGACCTCACTGTGCTGAAGGGCATCACGGTCACTCCCACCAAGAAGTCAGCACAGGCCAGGGAGGCGATCAGAAAATTTGTAGGTGTGTGCAGCTGTTTGAAGTGCAGGATAGCAATCATGACCAGTAAGTTCCCAAACACAGCTAGTACTGCCCCCAAACCAAGGACTGCGTACAGAATTGCTCGAGGTCCTGGTGAGTAAGGAGTTTTGACGCAGGATCCATTCACGTTCTCATAGCAAAGCACCACAGCTTCCAGAATTGCTCGAGGTCCTGGTGAGTAAGGAGTTTTAACGCAGGATCCATTCACGTTCTCATAGCAAAGCTCCACAGCTTCAGCTTGGAAGAAATCGTTCACCATTGCCTTCTTGTTTGAATTGTTTTAAAGTTCTCAGAATTCCTATTTCAGCAATTTAAAGCAAGAAGGAGATGGCGATTTGAAATGCTTCTGGAAGAGAAAATATCTCTAGTTAAAATAAAAGTTAATAACTTTCCTACTTTTTTTTTTTTTTTTTTTTTGCATATTAACTATAACCATTTGGTCTTCCCAAGGAGCACTTATTCCTAAGTTTTTAATATATTTTCAGTGGGAATTTGTTTCAGGAAGCCATTAAAATTGTAGTCAAATTTAGTACTAAATAAATGGCTGGAGATATACTTAGTCCAATGATATATATTATTATTACATATTTTATTGAATTGGCTAATCATTGGAAAATCCCTTTATTGTGTTACTTTACCTTTTGAAATCTCACCTGTAACCACCTGAGCTGAGAAATGATTAGGCTACCAAAAGTTGAGTTTTATTTACTAAGTTATCTCCCCTGAGTAACCACTTCAGCAGTGATGACAAGAAGGAAGACATAAATTACATCTCTTCAAATTATAACCTCAAAAATCCCTATAGAATAGGGTGTGAAGACTGAAGAAACATTTACTCATAATACCTTGCTAAACTTACTTGATGTATATATTTCTTTTATTGCTTATATTTTGAGTTTGTATTTTTCCTTTTATATTTACTCATGGCTTGAACAGCTTGAGATGAATTGGAGGACAGTTCTTATCAGATTAATACTAATGTAATCTGTGTGTAAGTATTTTCTGGGCTAACAGCCAGTTTTAGATGTCTAAAATCAATAGCATTGATTAAAATAAATAGTAGCTCATTTAGCCCCTCATCTTCCCCTCCTTAAAGAAGAAAACAAACACTATAGTTTGAACCCTAGCACAGAGAGTGGGCAACAACCAGAATACTCTGGAGTGTTGTCTTGACTAACCATGTCTCTGAAAAGAATGGATTTATGCTAAGTTATCCAAGGTTCAAATGGGGACCAAATAATACTGAATAATTAATTTTTACTTCATTTGCCCATAAAAAAAAAGTGCAACTTTACACCTAAATCTTAATTTTTGAGCTAGAGACTGTACTATGTTAATTGCTATTTATGTCAATACCATTAAGTCTGGCCTCTGTTGAAAGTATAGGATCCTAGAAATAGCTTTGTGTCTACCTACAGTTGTTATTCGACTTATTTTTCCTCAAATGGGAAGACCAGTTTGCCCCAAAGATGTATTGATTCCCTGGTTCCTGAGACTTAAAATTAACTAGACATTTTAAGTGTGTGTTTTCTTCTTATCTCCAAACCCCGTCTTAATTACCCCACTAGTCGTCAAAATAACAAAAAAAAAACATTGCAGTCCACCATTAAGGAGGGCTACCCACTGAACATATGCGTATATACTTATATCTACATATCTTTCTTTTTCATTATCCCCACCCCTAACCATTCCTCTCTCTGAGGCCATTTGACAAATTAGAATAGTTGTTAAAAATATTTCTGTCTCAATAACATCATCCCCATGAATTAAAGCAAAAGAGGATGTAAAAAAAGAACATTGTTCTAGTGAAATTGAAAAATGGGAATTGGCACTATCTGTTACATTTGTGTCTAGGAAAACAGTTTGAAATAGAGTTTAATCAATGCAACAGAATTATGTTCTACAGATACAAATAATTAATTAGAAAGAGCACAAGCACAGGTATGTCACCTGTCCTCGAAAAGATGTGATAGAAAGTTTCTTTAAGTTCTTTTTGACTTTTCATGATGCTGGAAATTCTCAGTAAAGTGTCATCTTTAAGAGCAATCTGGAGGGTGTATTTTAACTGTGAAGAGGAATGTAGAAGAATATTTTTCATATCTAGTATCACATTACACCTGTAGACAATCCATTCCTGCCTAGCATAAAGCATTGGGCTGAGTGAATGAGAAACTGGAGCCGTTCATTGTACGACAGAAAGTGTAGAAAAGTCAGGTGCTTGTTGGATAATTTTGAACATAGAGCAGTCACAGGCAAGCTCAAGGACATAGTGGGACCCTAAGAGGAGGGATGCCAAAGGAAATATTTGCCAAGTGTCAGGTGCATATTGTTACATTTCTTTTTTAACATTTGTTTTAAAATCTTAATGATTTCCTATAACATTCCTGGACATTTTTGAAGCTTTAGAGCAGAAGAGACAAGATTTTGTGTCCTTCCTGATTCAATGCTCTTGAAGAAGAGACAGTTGATTTGAATCGCAAATAGTCTAGAACAGAGATATCTAATAAAACTTTCTGTGAAACATTCTATAATCTGCACTGTCCAATATGATATCTACTAGCTACTTGTAGTTATTAAATATTTGAAATTTGGTTAGTGTGACTGAGAAATTGATTTTTAAGTTTAATTTAACTTTTATTAATTGAAGTTAAATTAGCCATATGTGGCTAGTTACTGTTTGGGGCAGATTAGGTCTACATTAAAGGGATAAAACAAAATAAACCGATCAGAATTTTGATTTAATTTCAAGTGTTTAGTTTCATCATACGAACTTTATTTAGGTGATTTTGTCTAGCAAAAGTTCACTCATTGCACTGAAAATACTATGGATTATTTTGTTTTGTTTTTCAAAGTTTATTTTATTTGTTTATTTAACAAACACCTATTATTAAGGCAGAAAGTGAGGTAATTAAGAACACAGACCGGAGATTCAGGAAAACTCATACTCAAATTGTAGCTCTGTCGCCTGTATAATAAGTTACTTAATTACTCAGAACCCCGATTTTTAGAAATTTAGAAATCCTAAATGTGGCATTTAGGAGAAATATTTAGCCATTATTTTTTCACTTTTTTTCTGCTCTCTAATCTTTCTCCTCTCTTAATAGCACTGCAACTATACTATGTTAAACCACTGGATATAATCCAGCAAGTCCCTGAGGCTATGTTCTTTTTTTTTTATTTTATTTTATTTTTTTTTACTTGTCTGGTCCTAATACCTAATAATTTTTAATGATCTATCTTCAACTTCACTACTATTTTCTCTGTAACTTCCATTTGACTGAGTTCATTCAGCAATATTTTATTTCAAATATATTTTTGTCAGTTCTAGAATTTTTATTTGGTGTATTTATTGTTTTTAATTCTCTGCTGATATTTCCCATGTTTCATTTATGGCTAGCATATTTTGTTTTACATCTTTGAGGGTAGCTATAAGAACTGCTTTAAGATCCTTATCTCTTTATTCATGTTTGCCATCTCAAGGTTGGTCTCAATTGATTTTTTTTCCTTGAGAATATGTCCCACTTTTCTGGTTCTTTGTACATTAGATAATTTTGGACTGTATTCTGGACATTATGAGTATTAAGTTGTGGAGACTCTTGTCAAAAGTGCAGAAATAGCAGAAGTAAAACTAATGAATCACTGAAGTCGTACTTAGTAAAAGTTTATTGTGCACACACCAAAAGATGTTTCATGAACCGAGAGCACTCGAACCAAAACATGGAATGAGGCTCAGGGGTGTATTGTTACAAAACAGCTTAAACAGTGAGAAGGCAGTGAGTGTTTATTTTCACAGTCATTGGTTATAATACTAGAATTTTCTTAAATGATAGGAAATTGGTTAGTGATTACCTTGTATCAATTTTGGAAACAGTTTAAGCTTTGCTTATGATTTCCAGAGTCATAAGCAAGAAAGACCCAAGTCAAGTTAGTCTTGCGAAATATACTAAATTAAGCTTTGCTTATGTGACAAGAATGGTTTCGTCCACTCAGGGAATTTTGGAGGCTGGTCTCCATTTGTTTTGGTTTTAACACTGAATTCCATACTTTTCTCTGCTTAGTAGTATCTCTTTTTACTTAGTAGACTCTATTTCTTGAGTGGCAACTCCTCTTAATTCAGAGCTCTAAACTGTTTTAATCTGCTTGGCACCCGTGTCCTTCAGGCATTAACCAGAGCTATAGGCAGACAGAATTCAAGAATCCCCAACCTAGTCTTTCCTTTTTAATACTCCCACACTCTCCTGGTGACCAGAGTTACCCTGCATTCAGTTTTCTGGTTTTCCAGGCCAGAAAGATGGCATTCCCACAAGTTCCCAGCAACTCATGTGCCTTGCTAAGCTTGGCCCTAGGCTAAAAACCATGAAAATGGGAACTTCCTTTTTATACACTTTCATTTCTTCAAACATGTCCTTCTCATAAAATTCTGTTTGGTTGTGTTCACTTTCCAGTGCCTTCAGGTAGCTGCCTTTTGATTATATCCAAAATGTATAGTCATTTAATGTGAAGGAGTTGTTTTATCGGTTGGATCTTACTCAGCAACTAACAGAAGCATGGCAGTCAGTTGTTGCATTTCAAAGCACTTTCTCTTGTTTCCTGATTTTACCTTTATTATTGCAGCCCATTTTTGTTCTATTTATGCATTCACACTTGAATCTCTCCATGAGTACTAATAAGAGTTGTTTAAAGATGTCTTATTTTCTTTACATTATTTGTGTTCCTTTTTGGGTCAGTTGCCCTGTTTATTTATCCTGTTCATTTTCTTTCCTTTTATTAATTTCGTCAGTTATCTAGAATCACACAGCCAGGATTTGTACTCAGCTCTATCCCATTAACTTATTCTTTAGTCTTAACTGCCTTCCTGACTAGATATGGAATCTCCCACATACCTGCTACTCCAGTTAGTCATATTTGTTCCTCTAATATATCTGCTAACCATCACAAATTTGCCAATCCAATTAGTCATATTCAGAAGGGATAGAATAGAAGATAAAAGTTCAAACACAGTGAGCTAAATTAAAATCACCCGAAAGATATACTAAAAAGGAATACAGTGAAGTACTTAGGAGAATTTTTGAGTCATATGAAAAAGAAACTCCTCACAGTAAATTTGTTTGTCTCATCCTCTGTGCAATGTGTAATACGAAGCTTCGCCTTGACCTGGATGACTTAAACATGGAAGAATCTGCTAAAGTAGTGACTTAACAACTCTACACTATGACTTGAATAAAATTGTCCAAGATTCTGAATTTATTATATAAAGCTTTGAATAATTTACAAATAATAAGTGTTCTGAAATTCCCATGATTAGTTTTTTTGACCAAAATATTATCGATACAATATTCTCTCTCATATAGTTCAAGTAATATAATGAGTTTCTTCAATAGTTTAAAGAATTTCCATTTTTTGACTTATCAAAGTCAGAACAAATGATTTATTTATAGTAATAAAAATTATGATGCTTGAAAATAAGACTCCTAAAATAGTAGAGAAAAGCATTTTGCCTCAAGGGGATTGGAGCATATTACCCATTATTTCCTGGCATGTCTTTATTACGGAGCTATTTCAAAGGTAATATTTCCGTTGTGCTCTAACAACCCTCTTATTTTGCCCGTACTCTGCTGCCCCTTAGTGGACACTCCAAACAATACTGAGCTGACCAAATAAGAGAACACAAAAGTTGAAAAGGTAAATACCTGGAAGGGAAGTATGTATTTTAAAATGACACACACACACACACACACACACACACACACACACACACACACACACACACACCGCCAAAAGAGCATCGGAACAGCACTTTGAAAGCGTGTCTGCTCTCTTCTTTCCTAGCCACCCTTCCATAAAAACAGCTCAAATAAAGATTTTTGAACTTTTGTCTTCATTAGAATCATATGAGGTGCTCTTTTAAGATTTCCAGGCCCCTACACCCAGAAGTTTTAACTTCTAGGACTGAAGTGAAATCTGAAATGTGATTTTTAGGTCAAGCACCTCAAATGATTCTGGCATGTCAAGAACACTTTTTGAGAAATACTGCTCCAGGGAAAGTAGTACTGTTATAAAAGAAATTGCTCTAAACTTGGAGTAAAAAAAAAATCCAGTCTTTCTACTCACACATGCTAAGTTCCTTCTAGTGCCCCACATCAGTGCTAGATGCAAAGAATGCAGGTAAAAGCCACAATCCCTAGCCTGAATAATTTCATAACCTAGTTTGGGAGAGGCCAAGTAAACAATCACAGAGTTCTGAGATAAAAACTCTGGAAAGAGAGAGAAGTGCTTCTAGGCATAAGGAGCGGGGAGGGGAGGGAGGCCTTGGGGAGAGCCAGCTTGATGGTATTTATTGTAGAAATTTCTTCAAAGAGACTCTGAAGTGAATTAGTAAGTTCAAATAGGATTCCCATTTCTAATTTTTGCGACCCTGTACATGTCTCCAAACTCTCTGAGCTTCAATTTGTTATTCATACAAGAAAAAGAAAGGTTATATACATGTGGATTTGTATTTGTTTGGCTGTTTCTGGTTCTTTTACTTTTCTTTGACAGTGTGCTTACAGTCTACAGAAGTGACAGTGCTTGTAATAGGTAAAATAACTGACCCCAAGATGCCATTCACTGACTCCTAACAGCTCCCACTCAATGTTTTATGGTCCTATTCATAAATTTGACTTAAGATGTCTTATGAAGAGCAGTAAGCTATTCTTCCACCTAAAACAAGTAAGATCCTCACTCCTCATTGAATGCCATTAATAATGTCATAATAATCCTCCAAACAGAAATTTTTTGTTAGGTTCGTCATTAATCATGGAACTTCAGTTAAATCCAAGTAAGGTCCAAAAGGAAAATAGAATGAAATAAAAGTGAGATGAGAGGAGATGGGGCTGATTTTTATATTTTGGATATTTATCCCTTATCAGAAATACTATGATTTGCAAATATTTTATCTCACTTTGTAGGTTGTTTTTTTATTTTATTGGTAGTTTCTTTTGTGCATTTTAGTTTGATGAGGTCTCACTTGTTGATTTTTCCTTTTGTGGCCTTTACTTTTGGTGTCAAATCCAAAAAGTCATTCCTAAGACTGATGTCAAAGAGCTTATCTTCTGCGTTTTCTTCTATAAGTTTTATGAGTTCAGGTTTTATGTTTAATCATTTGCATGTGGCTGTCCAGTTTCCCCAACACCATTTACTGAATAGACTGTCCATTACTTGTTGTATATTTGTATTTCCTTTGTCATAAATTAATTGATTATATATACATGAGCTTATTTCTGGGATCTCTATTCTATTCCACTGATCTATGTGTCTTTTTTTATGACAATGCCATACTGTTTTGATTACTATAGCTCTGTAATGTAGTTTAACGTTTAAAGTTTTAGACTACTTTCTAAAGTAATCTCACCATAAATTAAATCTATGAAAATCAACTTTAAGACCAAAGAATTATTACCCCAGGGCGAAATATAACCCTAAGCCATAAGTATCCCTCTCCCACCTCATTCCCTGAATATCTACATATCTTTTATTTATTTTCAAATAAGAGGTGGTTTTATTTTCTTTCTCATGAATTTTGTTAAAAGAAAAAATTACTTCAAAATTATATAAAGTAAAAAGTTAAAAAGTTAACATCTGCACATATATTCTTCCCAATATTATAGTTCCTCTCCCTTTCTCTCTCTCTATATTTTTAAATGGTATCATAACACATATTTCATTTTGTAATTGGATTTCATATTTAATATGTGGAAGATACTTTGGATATCAATAATATAAATCTAGTAACACTAGTTATGCTATCACATTTATGTTACAGTATGGATACTACATGCTATCATGTATTAACTCATTTAATCTTCCCAATAAGCCTAGAAGGTACACACGTTTCTATTTCCCAGGTAAGAAAAAGCACAGAGAGTGAGTTGCCCAAGATTACATATCTATAAGTGCTAGAGCTGGGGTTTGAACCCAGGCAACCTGACTCCAGAGAGCACACTCTTAATCACCTTCTTCTACTTCACCTTCACCTACTTCTTCCCCACCATTATCCTTGTTAACACACACGTCGTTATGTGTGTGTAGATATCCTTAATGAATCTCATTGATAGATATTTATGTTGTTCCCAAATATTTGATATTTAAAATAATAATGTGATATGTATTATTTCAGCACATTTGTCCAAGCATTTACTCAGTATAGATGTCTAAGATGTGGTTGATGGGCTGAAAAGTTAGTACGTTTTCATTTAAAAGCTGCGTCAATTTGTAGAGCTGCCACACTCCAAGGTAGTATCCATTCTCCCATATACCTACCCCCATCAGCACTGTGTGTTATCATTCTTTCTCGTATTGCCTGTCTCTTGGGTGTCTAACAGTGCTGAATTTTACCTCAGCTTTGTGATCTTGGAAAATAGTGATGGTTAAAGAAATCCTCATACATTTGTGTTCTGGGAAATGGCTTATTGCAACTAACCACCCTTCCCTGTATGACATAGATAAGATTGAGGGAATTGCCCCACCCCTCCACTCATTTACCTATGACAAGCCAGACAGACAAGGCTAAATTTATATTCTTTGCCTAATAATCGATTGACTAAACTTTTGGTCTCCACTGATCAATCAGAACAAAATGCTTGTTAACCAAACCTTGGTTAAGATTCTTCCCTTCCCCCAAGTGTGTGGACTTTGACCCAGTCTCAGTATGAGCCAGCTAACAGCCAGCCCCTCCTCAGCTGCCCCCCTCCTTCAAGAGACTGGCCTCAGAAAAAAAACATTTTCTGATCTTATCACATTCATGCATCCCAAGGCCCCATGCCCAATTTTTTCTAGTCTTGTTTATGCACCTCTATAGGAGAAAAATCCTACTAACTCATGAGACTTCTACAGATCTTATGTTCACAGGGTTCTCCCCACTGCAACAGTCCTTTTCCTCCAATTGCAATAACTTCCAAATGGAGTCTGTCTTTATTAAATCCAGATTTGTTTTTCATTCGGTAAGTCAAAAAGACAACAACAAAACAGCTTGTTTTATTTAGCTTTTTTTTTTTTTTGGTGTGCTTTTGTTTGCTTTTCAAGGGTGATTATTGGTGATTTTGATTCCTTTTCATACAGTTTATAAACTTCCCCAACTTTGTTTAGTCCCAGGTGACTTCAGCCATTTGTTTCCAAAAGATCCAGCCACCAGACACAATCTAACGTCCCAGGTCTCCTAGCCTTTCTACCATGATTTAGGGTTTCTGCGAAGCCTCCATCGTGTACCCTGAGTGAGCCACGGTAGCACCAGTGCACAGTTTCAAACCAAATCAATCCACAGAGGCTCGGGCTTCTTTCCCCACTTTCCCCTCCAACAATGCACAGTTCTAAGTTTTGGATCCGACTTTCTAGAAAACTTGGGTAACACAATCTGAATATTTAGGGGAACTTAATGCCCCAAGGAGTGAACTTGGATCCATGAGAATCAAAGGAGGGGAGGCAAAAGTAAATACCTCTCCCTTGCCCCCTTTCCCTCACACCCTGCCAAGTTTTCTTCCAAGGAACAGTGGTTCTACAGGCCTATATGGACGGTGCCTCAAGTCACTGGTTCTAAGTGACTAAACCATGTTTTCTCAGTGATGTGCCACTTTGTCTTTGCTTTCCCTCTTTTCTCACCTCCCATCTTTTTTGACCTTGCTCTTGCTGCCCTAGGATTACTATAAAGCTTTAGTATGGGGGGAGGGGAAATAGGAGAGCTGTTTAAGAGTACAAACTTGTAACTGGTAGATAAATAAGTCCTGGAGATCAAACGCACAGTGTAGTGACTATAAATAACAATACTGTATTATAAACATCAAACTTGCTGTTAAAAAATGATTAAACAAGGCAATTTAAGTGATACCAATAAACTTTATTTAATACTTCATGAAGTGGACAGTCTCCTTTCAGAGAACAGCAAAATGAGACAGAAGTCAAGAAGCTTTCAAAGAATAAAGAATAAGGAACAAGGAAGAGAAAAACCAAAAATATCTGATTGGCTGGAGTTACATAGTCAACCTTGCTGGGGTGAGAAGGCCCAGAGTTGGTTTGGCATTTGGGGATTGGCTGACTGGATAGACCACCTTTCTGGTCAAGCAGAACATTTACAGAAGCACAAAAGTTATCTAAGCTTCAGTCTGTTGATGTGGCAACCCAGCAGAAGTGGCACCATCTTGGGCCTAGAAAGTTATTTCAACATTGCTAGGAGACTAGATCTAAATTATTTCCGCCATGAAAAAAGAAATGATAAATATCTGACAAGACAGAGCTGTTATCTGATGCTATAATGGCAATCCTATTGCAAAATACAAATGTATTAAATCAACACGTATACCTTAAACTTATACAATGTTATATGTCAAACGTATTTCAATTAAAAAAGTATTAGTATGTAAAGTTTTACCTAGGTTTTATTTTTTAGGAAACTTAGACTAACATGTCTGTGAATTGTCTACTCTGAACTTTTGCTAATTTTTCTAGTGTAATGCCTTAGATTGGTTTCTCTATCAGGGGCCCCCAAACCCCAGGCCATGGGCCAGTACAGGTGGGTGGCCTGTTAGGAACTGGGCTGCACAGCAGGAGGTGAGTGGTGGGCTAATAGTGAAGCTTCATCTGTATTTGCAGCCACTCCCCAGTGCTAGCATCACCACCTCAGCTCCACCTCAGATCATCAGGCATTAGATTCTCATAGGAGCACAGGTTTCTCGTGCCAAAAAGGTTGGGGACCGCTGTAGATGCAGAGGCTGAAGTGGAGAACAAGAAGAGTTGGGAAGAATGCTCAGAGGAGAAAGGGGATAAGGAATGTAGGATGAGCAGAAGGAAAAGCTAAGAACTTGATCTCAGCTGGAGTTACACTACAGAGTTCGTTCCACCACCAGTCTTGGAGTTGATGTCAATCAGTCATTGACTGAGTCTGTGGAGTCAGGGGACGTTGACTCCTAGCTCTCTTTCGGCCAAAGACAGTTCTCCAGAGATGGCGGCAATGATTTGTTCTTAGCTGATGCAGCAACTGTGGTTTGGTTATAGTGACAATTTAAGGGACTCTGGTTGAGGAATCAACAGCATTTTCTACATGAGATTTGTCTTTCTTATAAATTATAAGAGGATGTAAACCACTTCCATCAGAGCTTGCAGATATTTTCTCTTCATTTACCATTCTCTTTCACTTTGTTTATGATTTTAATGAAGAAATTATAAATTTTTGTGTGAAGAGGATCAGAATATACCACCCCAAAATATACCATTTTGGCATAAAGATTATTTTAAGTCGAAGACATCTGAGATTCAACAGATTGAGGATACGGAGTACGTTCTAAAGCTTTTCTTATTTGACTAAAAGGAGCAACTTCTGGGAAGTTAGGTTGCTCTAAAATTCCTCTTCAGAGAAGATCTACTTCCAGAAGGGAAAACCCAAATAAAACCTACTCCAAATTGCAAACTTTCCTATATCCAGTCTGTCCTCCTACAAACCTATTCACCTTTCCTGAAAAAACCTATTTGTTTTTCCCATAAGAAGGCTTTTCTTCTCAATACTTTTCCCCTACTAAGTTAGGTATGTAAACCTTCATCTCTAATCATTTCATAAGCCAGCTACTTTTGTTGGCTCCTATATGCATGCAAAAGAAACATTTTTTATCCTGTTAATCTGCCTTTTGTTAGTTTAATTTATAGCCCCAAATACTGAACCTAAAAGAGTAGAGGAAAATTTTTTCCTTCCCTTCATGTGTCATAACTACAAATCATTCTTTTTAAGGTTTCTGCTTTCCTTGCCTTTTTCACTCCAAGATGAGAAAAATCATTCAGATAAAAAGAATATGATATGTTATAAACTTGGATCTACACAAAGAAATAAAGAGATTCAGAAATATAATATATGAGGGTAAAATAAATTTTTCTCTCATTTTAAATTGCTCTAAAAGATGTATGACTATATTAAAAATAAAAAATATATTCTGTTTTTGTAACATATATAAAAGTGAAATGATGACAACAATAGTATATAAAATAGGGAGGACTTGGGAATATACTGTTATGATATTTTTAGAAATATATTACTTGAAGGTAAATTCAGATTAATTTTTAAAAGGGATATAAATTATTTATAAAATAAGTATGCATAATAATTCAATAGAGGAGATTAAATAGAATCATTTAAAGAGTCTTAATTAAACACAGGGAAGAAAGAAAAAAAGGAAATAAAAAAAACAAATGGAACAAATAGACAACAATTAGCAAGGTGGTAGATTCTAATTAAAACATACCAATAATAACTTAAATGTGACTGATCTGTATATATCAGTTAAAATCAAGTGGAATTTGAAATTAAAAATACATTTATTACTCTACCGAAGCCACATTCAGGTATATCCTCAGTGAGTCAGGTGCTCCTTGCTGAGCAGCATCTAGACTCACAATGGAGGCAGCTGTCCTTGGTTTCTGGTGTGGCCTTTTGAGGTAACTATAAGCACAGCATCTGTGGATTGCTTGCTGAATCTTAACAGGTGGCCCTGGAGGGGTAGAGGCTTGGGCTAAATTTGGTCTGCAGCTGAATCCCTCTCAGGACTGTGCCACTGGACACCTACTTCATAAATCCACACTAATAAGACCAGGAGAGTTATGAGCTTTGCTTAGTACATAGAAACAGACATGGAAAGACAGCCAAAATGGGAAGATAAAGAAGCAGAAACCATATGAGAGAACAGAACAGAGATA
>NW_006494612.1:21628111-21655700 GCF_000325575.1 Pteropus alecto | reverse complement strand
AGAAACTATGCGGGACAGAAAAGCTTGGCAAAAAATATTCAACAGAATGAAGACTTAGGATCTACAACCAAGAATACTTTATCCACCAAAGCTATCATTTAGAGTTGAAGGACAGATAAAGAGCTTCCCAGACAAAAATAAACTGAAGGAATTCATCAATATCAAGCCAGGTTTTACAAGAATTCTTGAAAGGATTTCTTTAAAAAGAAAAAACATGTATCAAAAACAGGAATAAAGAATGGTAACAAGTACATTTCTATCAATAAGTACCTTAAATGGAAAAGAATTAAGTGCTCCAACGAAAGGATGGAGTGGCTAAAAGGATAAGAAAACAAGACCCCTACATATGAAAAGGAAGAGAATGGAAAAAGATATTGCTGTGATGAACCTAGACAGTATTAAAGTCAGATAGAGAAAGATAAATACTATATGATTTCACTTATATGCAGAATTTAAGGCATAAAAAGAACAAACTAATCAAAAACAGACTCACAAATATAGTGGACAATTTGGTGATGCACAGAGGGGAGAGGGGTTTGGGTGGCTGGGAGAATGGGGTGAAGGGTTAAAGAAGTACAAATTAGTAGCCGATGGATGGTCACCAGGATGGGAAGCATGGCATAAGTAATGCAATTAGCATTAATACATTGGTTAGGTGGAGGGTCAGGGGAGGGAGGGAGCAATTGGGGAGATCGGTTTATGAACTATATAGATGTCTAACCAATGTACTGAATTATAAACACTAATTAAAATAAATAATTTTTTAAAAGTAAAAAAAATTATTACATTTATTATAACATTAAAACAAAAAATTACATAACTCACAAGTAGGTGTGGGATCTATACAATAAAAATTATAAACACTAATAAAATTATAAACACAAAAAATTACATAACTCACAAGTAGGTGTGGGATCTATACAATAAAAATTATAAACACTAATAAAATTTTCTTTAAATAAATGTAGAGATATACTGTGTTTATGAATTGCAAGTTCTCAATATTGTTAAGGTTTTAATTCCTTTCAGTGTGTTCCATAGATGCAATGTTCTATTGAAACTCCACAAAAATTCCAGCAAGATTTTTTAGATTGTGTAAGTACTTCTAAAATTTAATAGAAAGGCCAAGGAATTGAAATAGCCAAAACAATTCTGGAAAAAAGAGACGCACAATACCTGATTTAAAAACTTATTCTAGAGCTTCAGTCACCAAGATAGCATGGTGTTGGTGGAAAAGTAAACACATGGGTCAATGAAATAGAGTGAAGAGAACAAAAATAAATCCATGAAAAATTGTCAACTGATTTTTGATAAGGGTGCAAAGGCAATTCATTTCAATAGTCATTTCTGTAAATTGTGCTGAAATAATTAGACATCCATACACACACACACACACAAAAAACTTTTGGTATATATCTCATACATTATATAAAAACTGACTCAAAATGGATTGTAAACTTAAATTTTAAATAAAAAACTATAAAACTTTAAGAAAAAAATACAGAAGAGAATCTGTATAACTGGGTTTGATGAGGAAGATTCAGAAAAATTTGGCAAATTGGACTTTATCAAAATTAAAAATTTTTGTTCTGTGAAAGATACTTTAAGGAAAACAAAAAGACAAGCTACAAAATAGGGAAAAATATTTGCAAATGACATATTTGATAAAACACTAGAATAAAGAACTCAACACTCAACAATAAGAAAGCAACGTAACAAAATATGGGCAAAAGATGTGAACAGACACTTCACTAAAGAAGGTGTAATGGGTTTTAAATAAGCATATAAAAAGATGTTCAACATCATTATAAAAATAAAATTAAAACCACAAGAGATGCCATGACCTGCTTATTATAATGGATAATTTTTTTTTTTAATCTAACAATATCAAATGGTGACAAGGATTTAGAGCAACAGAAATCCTCATTTATTTCTATTGGGAATGAAAACTGATACAGCTACTTTGGAAAACAATTTGGCAGTTTTTAAAAATTAAACATATGGGACCCAACAATCCTACTTCTAGATATTTACTCAAATGAATTGAAAAGATATAATTTTATCAAAACCTGCAAGCACATAATTGTAGAAACTTTATTCATAATTTCCAAAAATGGAAACAACCAATAGATAGAATTGTTTAATAGAATTGTCCCATATGTTTAATAGAATTGTTTGGATGTAAAACTGTTTATGTATACATCCACCTGGCAAAGAAGAAACTACTGATTTCATACAACGATGTGGACGTGTCTTAAATGCATGCTAAAAAATAAAAGAAGTCAGGCCCAAAAAGCTACATATTATATAATTCAATTTATATGACATTCTTGGAAAGGCAAAACCATGAGGGACAGAAAACATAAATGATTGCCAAGGGTTGAGGAAGGGGTTGATTAAAGTTACTGCAAGAGGGGATTTTTAGGGAGATGAAACTGTTCTGTATGGTACTGGGATAAGTAATACACGACTCTATCCATGCATTTGTCAAAAAATCCATAGAATAGTATACCATAAAGAGTGAACTTTACTCAAACTTAAAAATAAATCAGTCAGTATGTTGGGCAAATCCCAGGTGGGATGCAGACAAAGTGACCATTGGATCTAACTGTGATACAAACTTATACCATCACTGAAGGAAGTGAGAGGAAAAAGCCGATCTTGGTAATTTTGGAAAACATCATTTTGACTCAATACTATAAATCTAGAGACAAAAAGAATTGTCCATGAACACTATACTCAAGCTTTCCTCTCACAGGAGTGTGAGTTAGCAATTCTGAAACTACTTTTTACAAATAAGTAATTCAATTAGATAATGGAAGCTAAGTTCCTCACTGTTAGAGAAAGTTTACAATAACAAAGCAGGGAAGGCTAAAATGAACCCTGTGAAGCTGGATTGCAGTTGGAAATATCTATATGAAGTCATGTATATTTATGTAAAATCACATAAAATTATACGTGTATATATATATATGAGTTAATATATGCACATTTATTTCTTAGCTCCGTTTACAGAGAAATATAAAAGCAATTGATATCCCAGTAGCAATAAGAAGGCTAGAGATCAGATCTCAGTATATAAATACCATTTCCCAATCATAGGAACAATGGCTCCATTGTAAAATGACTGATTTTATAGCTCTTGCAGGGAAAATACAAGATAAGCCTCAAGCATCTTGTACCAACAAGCAAGGAAGTACTAGGGAAAAAAGGGGAGGGGGGCGCGGGGCAGCTGTCAAAAGAACACAGAAGCCAACCCGAAAAAATTCTCAGTGATGAAAAGGTAACTTACTTATAACCTAATGAATAAAATACATATCCATAAACCTATACTGATATAAACAAATGATTAAAAAATAAATGAATTTGGGAGAAATTACAGATATTCCATAGAGAGAACTAAAGGAGCTAGAAAGTCACTTTTAGAACAGTAATAACTGCTGTAGGCAAAATATATTAACAAATGTTAATCAATGGGCAAAACTTTAGGGAAACATAGGATATGTTCATGGCCTCAAAGTATCTCACTCCAAATATTTATTAATTAGTGTTAGTTTAACATATATCCATAAATATTGAATATTCTTTTTTATTTTCCAGAGGTGGAACTCAATTTTCCTCTTGATTGTAGACTGAACTTGGTGATTCTCTTCTAATGAATATTCTGTGGAAATTGGAAAATGGTAACTTCACATTGGAGAAGAATCACAGACATCACCTTTACCAAGTAATCAAGGTTAACAGCACCAGCAATAAATCATGCTAATATCATGTACCCCATGAAATGATATGAGAACACTTCACCTCCATGGTATCCTTTCCAAAACTCTATGATTCAGTCTAATTATGTGAAAACATGAGACAAACCTAAATTGAGGGACATTCTACAAAATGCCTGACCAGTACTCTTAAAAAATGTCAAGGTCATGACAAAAAAAAAAGAGAGAGAGAGAGAGAAAACTGTCACAGATTAAAGATCAAGAAAACATACTGTATAAATACAACATGATATCCTAGATTGGATCCTGGAATAGAAAATGAACATTAGTGGAGAACTAGTGAAATTCAAATCAAATCATAGTTTAGTTGATACTACTAAACCAATGTTAATTTTTTATTTTTGACAAATGCACCATGATTATGTAAGGTGCTGACATTTAGGAGAATGTGGGTGAACTCTGTATCATCTTTGCAATTCTTCTGTAAGTCTACAATTATTCCGAAATAAAGAGTTTACTCTAAAGAGAACTGCATGAGCAAATCACAGAAATAAGAAAACCCCTCGTGTGTGGTTGCAGAGCTAGAGCAGGGGATGTGGGAGCAGAAAGAGATGGAGAAGTTCTTTAAGTTAGCATATTTCAAAGCATAAATTTTAATGCAGGGAAAGACAGGATCCAGATCACATATGTTCTTATATATAATATACTTTCTGAACTGGGACACTTTTGGAAGTAGATGCTCAGCAGACCAAAGCCTGGGAAAATATGCATAAGCTGGGACTGTCCTAGGTGAACCGGACATATGATCACCTTATTTATATGCCATGATAAGGGGCCTGTACTTGATTTTGAAAGTAATATTTCCCATATTTTGAAGGTTTTTACAGCCATTAAGTATAAGAACATTCTACAGTCGAATGGATTCAGAAAATATTGGGTTAAAGAAAGTTATACTTGTTTCTTTACTGAACCACTTCTCAGAGCCTGCAGTTTACAAATGTGTACTACAAATCATTAAGAATGTTTCATACTGTGGTTTCCCCAGACCTTTCTCCATAGTCACCCTTCTCTGATTCCTTCCCCCAGCCTACACAACTCAGCACTCCCGCCCAGCCCAAGCACTTTTATTTTTAAGGAGTATATTTGAGTTGCATGCTGCAACCATGGGGATGGCGTGAAGCCTGGAGCAATGTTTTCAGATAAGTGCTTCAAATATTCAGTGGCGGCTTTGAGGATAATAAAGTTGAGTAGGACTGGAGGTAGAGACGCCAATGAATGGCTGTTGCAGTAGATCGGGACACAGTGAGGGATAGAGAGAAGTGGGCACATGTCAACAATATTTAGTAGGTAAAATTAGAAATGAACATACCAATCACCATGCTGTAAGTGTCCATGTAAGATTTCTGTGGGATACCTATTTCTTACCTCTGTGTTTAAAAATCAGAGCAACATCTGTTCTGTGCTTGGCATTGTCACCAGGCCAGTAGTTTTAGAAAGAAAACAAGCAGACTGCAGAGGGAGCTGGAAGATGCTTAAAAATAGGCGCAATGAAACAACTCTTATTTGTGAGGTATTAATTTAAGCTGCCTTTTAATCTAGCACAGATTTATTAAAGTAGCTGTGGTTTTCTCATTGTATTTTAAATAAAAAAGCAAACTTTCACAGGTCAACCTGTACCATTCATTTATCAAAAAATTCATCTTGCTATATTTTTTTTGTCTTTTACTTCTCTGGTTCTCCCATAAGATCACATGGTGGTCATTTAAAAAATACTTTTAGTTCAGGGACTATTAAATGAATAGGGAATTATCTCCTTCCATTCACTAAAATTGCTACTCCAAACTGGAGATACAGCAGTGGAGAGTTCCCCATCCTACACGGAAGAGGTTATTTTGCTGGTATTTATTTAATAAGGACATAACAAATGTATATATAATTCCCACTCGAGTACTTCTGATTGCCCTTTGAAATCTTCCCAAGAAAACTCAAATCCCCCAAATGATTAGCTTTGAAAAGTCTAAATTACAAGCCTTTGGACACAGGTAACTGCCCTAAGAGTAAAGAATTTTGGGAGGAAGACATGAAATGATCACTTGTTAAAGCAGCAGAATTTTTGAGTCCTCCTAACACATTCAGCTGAATTTCACTTAGTAACAGGCGGATGCTTAGATGGAGTGATATAAATGTCAGGAACTCTTTTGGAATTCATTTATCCTGTGCCTCTAAATTTTGCAGGGTTATCTAAACTATACATACATTTTCCACTTGAATACAAGGGCGAAATCTTATTCTTAGTTTTCAGAAGACCTGGAAGTAATCGTTTCATAACATATTTTAAAACATGAGAAATTGCAAAGAGTCCAGGAGGAGGATTCAGAGAGCTGAGCTTTGGTTCTGGCCTACTCGGAAACTAGCAGGATAACCTGAAGAGGCTACGTAGCCTCAGGTTCTTATTCTGCAGAGCATCATGCTTACCCCTCCAGGGTTCTATCAAAGGTAATGTAGAAAGATTGTTTGGAGAGTGCACCAGACCTTATGTAGATGTAAGTTCTTTGCATGACAGCTCCTTGAATGATTGCAATGCCCCTCTCTAAATTCACCAACTACTTCCCAAGTCCAGTGAACAATTTTTGGGTCTTAATTTACTTGAACTTTCTGTGGCATGTAATATCTTAGACTATTTCCTCTGTTGGAAATGTTTTCCTTCATTCTCTAGTTCACATTTTCCTGGTTTACTTCCTATATCTCTGATTACTCCTTTTCAGCATTTTTCTTTCTCTGCCCTCCTTAAACACAGGAAGTTCATAACATCCCATCCTCAGAGTTTGTGAGCTCATCTCTTCCCATAGCTCCAACCAGAGCTCTATCCTGACCTCCAGCTCACATATTCAAGTATCTGTACAACACTGAACATCTCAAACTGGATATCACTTCCCTAGAATATTTAATATAATACGTTCAACGCTAAACTTATTGCCATTTTGCTTCCCCATTTCACCACCTCCAATCTCAAACTGCAATTGCTTTAATAGCAATCTCAGCTCTCAGCTAC
Source organism: Pteropus alecto (assembly GCF_000325575.1). Taxonomy (NCBI): domain Eukaryota; kingdom Metazoa; phylum Chordata; class Mammalia; order Chiroptera; family Pteropodidae; genus Pteropus; species Pteropus alecto. The sequence continues at coordinate 21,648,929 of NW_006494612.1, read as the reverse complement.
ATCGTGTCAGCTCAGTTTCACATGTCCTAAGAGTAGGAGTGGTCTCCACATCTAATTGATTTCCAAGTCTTCTTAAATATTTTTCAAAGCAGTCCTCACCTCTTCTTCTCCAATGTATTTGCCTTAGTTCAGTCCTTCAATATCTCTGATATTGGAGAAATTCTTATTACAACAGCCTCCTAAATGGTTGCAATCAACCCCCCCCTCTCTCTCTCTCTCTTCCCTGCTCCAGTCTCAATGTTTTTTTCTCTTTAATTTCTTCCAGTGTTCCTTCATTACATGGAATTATGAGCACATGACAGCCTTACCTAGATAGAATCCCTTAATAGTTTAACTTCTACTCAATACTCACTTAACATGATATATAGGCTTTCCATTACACATAAATTCCATTTGCCTTTCTTGTCTCATGTCCTTCTAATCCACCCACACTATGCTTTATCTAAATAAAATTATATAGTGATGCCTGAAATTGCACTTGCCCATAATTTTATAAAATTTTATGTGCTCTTCCATTTGTCCAATATGTCCTTTTGCATTTTGTCTTTCTGGTGAATTCTTACACATTTTTCAAGATTCTGTTAACACCTACCCCTTGGGATCAGTCCCTGACACCACACAGTAACTCATCTTCATGTCTGGGCTCCAACCAATCTGTGCTGTGTACAAATCTTTATCATAGCACCTCTTACAGTATCCTGGGAAAGATCTCACTCCTAGAGCTCCTTGAGGGAAAATACCATACTGTATTCATCTTGAATCTGAAGTGCCTGGCACAGTACCAGCCATATGGCAGGTTTTCAATGAATATTTGCTGAATGAATAATATGGTAGGAAGTATTCATCTGGACCTGTGCTGCTCATAATGATTTGGGGGATTTTGATACAGTTTCTTTGGGTTTAAGTCTCTTTATTCTGTGAAATAAGAAAATAGAGTCTGATTTTCTATTAGGGCCTCCACAGCTTTAATACTCCATGTTTGACACTATCACCTATTTCAGAGGTTGAAACAAATTTTGTCTGATCACAGAATGTTTTATAAAAATTTAAGAATATTAAAAAAATTAAAAATTAAAAATCTGAATTTCCATTATATCCTGACAAAGCAGATAATTTGATTATATTAGGCCAATACTCTTAAAAGTGTACAATCGTCTCTAGCTGAATAATGCTGTCCCTTTAGATGGGATGTGTGCCTTCTGTTTGGCTGGCATATCTCTCTCTATTGCTCTCTCTTTACAGAGGCAGAGTGTAAGATTGCTGCTTATTATCACTCTTTCACTGTAGTTTTCTTCAAAAAAAAAAGAAAAATAGAAAATATTCCTTGCTCTTATTTCTCTGTTAAAAGTAGAAAAATGAAAGATAAACTGAGAGATCCTTGTATTTTTTAGCTCTGGCTGACTTTATTCATGTACTTATGCATATGTATGCATAATAGCAAACAATCTAAAATTTGCTCAGGTGGTACCAATTCAAAAAATATTTTTCCCACCACCTAAGTGCGTCTGGACTTTTGATGTTCTGATGATCCTTTCAGAAAATAGTGTTGCCTTAACATAAGGAAAGGCCAAGCCAATCTTTCCTCTAATTAATTTGGTGAGGTATTTCTTTCACCTGAAGAAACAGATGATTTTTATCTAACAATTACATTATGTTTGAATATTTATCATTAGAACATTCTTTACTCTTTTTAAACTTTGTGAAAAATATGCCCTGCCCTTCAAGGATGCTTAGCATGATTTTTATGTGCTATGAAAATTTGTCTACTAAATAAAGGACTCTTCACTTATTTCTTCATTATTCCTGTGAGGACCGTGTATTTGCGTTCGTATTTTTTACTGGAGCTGTGAATACGGTGTACTGCAGTATGAGGGTTAGGAAATAAGACAGGCAGGAGGCCGGCATTATAAAGAAGACAGCTGCCTTCCATTCCCTCCACTCTTTTTGCAAGCAAGCTAAGGCGTTCACCATCTATATGTCAGTCCTCAAAGAATACCTCCCTTGCAATTTTGGTGATAGCCCCCATTCCCTAGTTTATGAACGAAGGGGCGGGAGAGGGCCGCTGTCACTCAGTCCCCCGGCCAATGGGAGGGAAGCGAGCCCCGCCTTCTTCCTGGGCTGTGCTGCGGGCATGCGCAGTGGGCATCCCAACGCCACCACCCATCCGCTGAGAATTGTAGCTGGGGGTTTTGGAGCCGTTGGGTTCACACAGCTGGAGCAGGAGGAGGAAGCCGAGGAGGTCCGGGTAAGAGGACCTTGGGGAGGGAGGGTGCCTGGCCGAAGCCCCAGAGTCCCGTTGTCCCGGCGGCTGCGGCGCCTCCTTGTTTGTACACGTTGTCAAGTGGCCGCCGCCCTGCGTTGTGCGGCAGGCGCTCGTGGGGCGGAGTGGGGACCCTCCCCAGCTCCCAGAGCGCCCGCTGCTCCCCACGCCCCCTGGCCTGGAGCGGGTTCGCGGCGCGGTCAGGCGGCGGGGCCGGGCAGCAGGCCAGGCAGCCGGGCCAGTCCGGCCAACCCGGCCAGCTAGACGCCTGCAGTCCCGCCGCCTCCCTTGGCTACCACCCCCGGGAGCCCCGGGCAGTGCTCGCCCAGGCGCACCTGCGGGCTGCGCGCACCCTGGCGGGACCGGCCCTGGAGCCTGCTCCGGCCAGCTCAGGAATCCAGCTTCTGCCCTGAGCAGGACACGAGTCGACCTCTTCCTCTTTTTAACTCACAGATTTAGAAAACACATTTTAAAGTTATCTTCCCGGATATAGAGGAACTGAAAATATATGGCTATTGTAGAAAAGGAACCATATACGTTTATTTAGGGGCTCCTCGTAGTTGATTTTCTATTTGGCTTGATAACGCTAACTTTCCTTGATCTTCTTAGTACATGTCATTGATGGGTTTATAGAAAGAACTTTAAAAATACATAAAATATTTCAAGATGCCTCTCTCCTCTTTTTAGGTTCTTACTTTCTTTAAATTAAAACAAAGAAAAAATAACATTGCCGTTCTGGTCAAATGCTCTATCTTTCTCAAGTTTCTAGTATTTGCTTGGCTCTTCTATACATACATTGATTTCTTTTTCATTCCAATTGATGTATTCTGACTAAAACTATATATAATTTAAAACTCGTGTATCCTGACTATAACTATATATAATTTAAAACTTGCACAGAATCTGAAAGAAAAGGAAATGATTATGAAATGCTGTTCTGTTTAGTAATGTTGGAAATGGGGCTGGCCTGAGCCTCACCCAAGCATAAACTGAAAGTGGTGATAAACTGTGTCTTATGATGTGAACAGGCCTCTGCTTTATAGGCCACTTTGAGAAGTTTCTCTCAAACTTGTGACTAGTTAAGAATTATGCTCAAGTTTCAAAGTTTCTGTAGAAGTTAATATGATACCATTATTAACTCATTAACATCTACATCATTTTTCTTCAGATATTTTACTTCTGTTTCTCTGGATAACAAAGTCTGACCTAATTTTGGTTAGAATCCCAAACTTTAGCCAAGTGCCGGTGATTAAAAAGTAAATAAAACACTTGCAGTAAGTCTGAGTAAAGTTTGTTGTAATTCCATTTAATTTGGAAGTTTAGTATATGAAAGGGTGAAAAATAATCTTTGGTATTGTGAACTAAAACCAAAAATATAATTATTTAACAGATGGAAGAGCTAAGCTAATGAATATGGTTAATCTAGTTGGTATAGAGAATGCTCAGGTCTGTAATCACCCTCACATTCATGGATCATCTATGCACCCGACACTGTGAATTCCACGGATGACAAGGTTGTCTCCCTCATATTTATATTCCAGAGGCAGGGATAGATAATGAACAATATACTAGCTAGATCATTTTAAATGGCGATTAGCACATGATGCAGTAAGTTAGGTTAACAGATTGAGACAGGGGTGGCAACATCTCACTTCAGATAGGAGTGGCCACTGAAGGCTTCTCTAGTATGTGATGAGACCCTTGCTGGGAAAAAAGGAGCTAGTCACATGGAGATCATGGGAAGAGGGGTCTAGGGATAGGAAATTGCATCAAGCACAGGCCTCAAGGCAGCAGTAAGCCTGGAACATTCAGGATATGAAAGAATGCAGTAAAATTCGGTATCTTAGAAATGGTGATATTACGCTCAAACTGGTTGGTTGTTCTTAGGAAATAGGTACATTTATTCATTCCATTTGAGCACCTTTCATGTAGCCATGTACTGAGAATAGAGCAGTCTACATAATAAGACTGCTTGCCTCTCATTATTTGATTTATATAAAGACCTGTAAAAATATATAAAATATTTCAAGATGCCCTGTCTTTCTTGTTTTTAGGTTATTACTTTCTTTATATTCAGATATTTAAAAAAAAAAAAAAAACCATTGCTTTTTATGTGAAATGCTTATTTTGACAAGTATGTTTTTACATTTGGGGGCACAAAGTAGAGGGAAGTCCACTGCTTTATGCTGGCGCTCTTAAGAAAGTAAAACTTTTTGCTTTATGTATAGGTGTATTTGTGTATGCCCCTTGAGAAAGTACATAAATAAGAAAAAAGGAACATTTCCTCATTCAATGTGTGTGTGTTGGCTGTGAGCCAGTTTTTTTAGATACTTGATAGGGGGAAAGGAAAAAGAAAGATGTCATTGAGTCAGGAAAAAATTGCCTCTGTCCATGCAGTAGCATATTATTTGGCAATAAAAAGAATGAAGTGTTGATTCATGCCGCAATATAGATGGACCTTGAAAACATGCCAAGAGAAAGAAGCCAGTCACAAAAGAACATGTATGATTCCATTCATATGAAATGTACAGAATAGGCAAATCTTTGAAGACAAAGTAGATTGATTAGTGGTTGCCTATAGATGGGGAGGTTGGAGAGCAAGGGGGAGTGACTTCTAATGGGTATGAGCTTTTTTGTAGTGTAATGAAGTGTTCTAAATGTGATGTGGTGATGGTTGCACAACTTTGTGAATATTTTAAAACACCATAGAATTGTAAACTTTAAATTGGTGAATTGTATATGTGAATTATATTTCACTAAAGCCCTTATTGGAAAAAAAAAAAAAAAGATACAGAATTTAGAGATCCAGTTGATGTTTTTGTAGGATGCTTGGGATAGTGTTGGTCTCATTGAATCCCCAGGTCCGTTCTTGTTCTGTTAGGGCCCCAGTGCTTTTGTGGCTGCAGGCCCAAGTCCAACCGCTACCTGGAAGGTAATGTATACCTGCCACTCTGTCTGAGTTCAAGTTTGAATTTACCCTTTTATAAAATTGGAGTCCGTCTCTAGGACTTGGTGAGGTCCAGAGGGCCCAAAATAGATAAATTAGACCTGCAGCTCGATGAAGGAGAATGGAGAGCATCTAAAAGCTCCCAGGGACTCCACGGCGGCCAGGTGCATTCCACGATGTGCCAGTTTCAGGCACAGCACTAGAACTTTTCTACCCATTGTAACAGTTCAGCCGTTGTCTTTTCTGCCAGCACTGATCCTTAAAACAAAGACGCATATTTCCTTGGGGCCTCTTCTTGCCTACCAGAAATCTCCAGTGGTTTCTTATCGCACTATATTCAAACTAAACCTAGCACCCAGAGTCCACCCTCTTCTGTGACATTAGTTTTGTGTGGTAGCCAAGCTTAGGTAGCTTTGAAACCAAAACTCTGGGATTAGATCTTACCCCTGCCTGGTGGGTGCGCTGGGTTACATTTCCAGTTACTTAATCTTTATAAGCCACAGAATTCGCTCATCATTAAAACAAGGTTTATTTGCTACTACCTATTTTAAAGGGGAGGCTTCGAATATTAGACAATCTGTGTGAAATGCTTTTCATTTCACAGATATGCAACGAATGTTAAGTTATTCTTCTCTCTTTCTGTGTTGTCTCTCACTTGTCCCAGCCATGAATCATCTGACCCAGGAGTTGGCCAGGAACCTCCCCTTCCTTTGGTAAATGGCACACTGTGGTTGCCCTGTCCACATGTGCTAGGTCTATGCACCCTGGCTGTTTGATTGTTAGACAGGTTTACTTCTAAGTCACACATCTTAGTTGTTTTGTTTATTTGCTTACAGCTTCCAAGTGCTTCTTTTAATGGTGGGCCTGTGGCAGACTCGTAGCAGAGAGAGCTGGCTTACAAGTCGACTGCCTACAGTTTTGCGGTATTCGTTGCATACTCAGTGAAAAGACAGTGTAGGAGTAGTTGAAATTCTTTGTTGTGCACAGTCCTATGCATAGGACATCCCTTTTCATCCTTTCTTTTCAAACTCAGCGGTATGGGTGGGTTGGAGAAGAAAAGAACCTCATCTTACCTCCTTCCTCCAGCAGCATCCCGGCCTAGCTTCCTGTCCTAAGATGCTGGCTTCTGGAAGAGGAGTGTTGTTCTCCTTGCTCTGTCAGGAAGGTATATATGTGATGAGCATTTTACAGGGCATTCTTTTTTTCAAATTTGACTTTTTTTCTCATTAAAATTAAGGGATCCATTAATCGTTATGTTCCTGAACTGTTCCTATGTGTGTTAAATTAGATATAATAATGAAATTTCAAGGCATAGCCTGAAGTCTGTGTTCCTTTTAATAAATATTTAAATACCATTTCCATCCCAGGAATCGTTTTAAATGTTGGAGAAAGATAAATGGAATGTGGGCCCTGCCTTATAGTTGCTCACGGTTTAGTTAAAGAGAAAACATATAAACAATTAAAATTATACACAGAAAAAGAATTTAATAACTCTTCCTTAGAGACATCAGAGAAGTTCAAAGGGAATGTGCAATTCGAACCTTATTTTATTTAACATGTTTAACTCAACTCTGTCCTTTAAACGTCAAGTTGGTTGGTTGGTTGGTTGGTTGGTTGGTTTTGACATAAGCATTTTTACTATTTGTTGTGCCCCTTCGATAGATTTCAGCCCCCCGTTTGGTTAATCAGGTTTGGACTTGTAACCTCCCAAACTGACAGTGTGGAAAATACAAGCCATTAGCTTCAAAAATACAATTGTGTGACTTTTCTTTTATGTTATTTAGATGACTGCTTAGAAATCTGCACAGTCCACCAACATCTGATGAAATTAGTGAATAAGCAACTCAGCCATGTCTTACACTCCAGGAATTGTTGGCGACCCCACCCAGCTGGCCCAGCGTATCTCTTCCAACATCCAGAAGATTACACAGTGTTGTGAGTTGAGTTTTAAATTGACTTCACTGTTTTCAATTCTTAACTGACTTGATGGAGGTTTATAAAAGGACAACTACTAGTGATTGAGAAGGGGAAGAGAATTTCTCTATGATCAGATTTTAAAAGAGTAGAACTCTTTAGAATGAATATAAGAAATAATTATATTAGAAGAGATAACACTTAACTGCATTTTTCTTTAGGGCGTCAGGCACATAACAACACGCAATTTCATTAATGAAATAAAGATTTAAAATGGTAAATACTTATGTTTGCTTTAAAACTGTCCGGTTCTAGATGAGGTTAATGAGATGACTAAATCTCATATATCTGGAATGGGGAGCATTATCGAGATTTTAAGGAATCTTGATAAAAGTATGTTTATTAAAAAAATCTGACTGGATATGGTTTAGGTTAATTTTATAAGGAGTAAATACGTGCTACGTTATTAAGGAGCAGGGAAGAACTAAGGGAGGGATATTTTTATCTATTGAGGCTGACATACAGTACAAGATAACTGTCTGGATTCTCCTGAAATCATCCTTTGCTATATATGTCAAAGACAGAATACTAGTAGACTGATCCAGTATGGTATTTTATTAGAAATTATTACTCAGAATATATACAAGGATTAAAAAAAAAGTCACTAGCAGAATTAAGCTGATAGATTTTGTTTTGTTTTGTTTTTTGTTCCCAAGTTACAGCTAATCACATACCTGGATGATTCTAGTCAACTTGTGGTCAGTATTTTGGCCCTCTGGGCATTACCTGAACTCTTTCGGACTGTTAGTATAATTTTATTCTTCAGCCTACTTTGTTAAGGCTCCTCTCTTTACCAGAATGCTAATATACTGTGGAAATAAGGAATGTTTTCAGATGACCAAGCTGTGTTTCTTTATCTAATTATTAACTTCCCAACAGTTGTTACCCTACGTGCATATTTAAATGAGATTTCAGTGTGTTGGGACAAAGAGAGTAAGATTACAGATGGTTCTAAAAAAGTGCCCCTGTGCACAGCTGTGTAAAATAACCCTTATTTGGGTTAATTCTTGTTTTCTTTGGCTATTCTTAGAGGAGCAAGGAAGTGAGTAGTGTAGGGGTGGCATGTTGTCCACAGCAGGGACGATAGAAATGGCACATCCAGGGTTGCTCGTTTTTGTCCCAGGGTAACCAGCATTGGCTCCACTTTGTTCTTCCACTTCGTATCTGTTCTGATGAGAGCTAAAATGGCCTCTCTGTTTTGTGGCTTCCTTGCTACTAGATAAAAATAGTGCTGGCCTGCCTCAGGCTACATGTGAAAATTAAGAGAGCTTATAATTTTATTTTACATGTGTGGTAAATCAAGACCTTTATGTATGAAAGGAGGCTAGGAGGCCTTCCTCTAAAGAATAGTGCAGGTATCCTCAAGCTGCACACCATCAGGAACTTTGGGAAGCAGAAGAGGTAACTGTAGTATAGTGAGATTATAGAGGCAGTAAGCACTTAGTGGTATGAAAGATACACTGGTTGGAGATTTCGTGTGAGCTTGAACTGAAAGGAGGTAAAGGTTAACTTAAATCAGGTTATGCTCCCTGAGAGATTAATTGATTCAGCTAGATAAGAAGTGATAAATTGGGCCAGAGTTGCATATTCATGGCATAGTTGATAGCTAAGTATGTGGCTATACTGCAATTCAGGGCAGTCTTGGAGTGCGTGGGACAGTGGCGATAATACCCACAACTGTGCCTTGTAAAGACGTGTTAAGATGAGTTTTCAACCATCAGAAGGTACAGTCACCACCTTCAGATATTTGAAGCACTGTCTTGTGTAAAGCATAAGAAGCGTATTCTGCATGATTATAAATACCTCCACAAATGAACAGAATCTACAGTAGTTGGATGTCAGCTTGAGAAGGAATAAGGACTCTTGAATAAGCCAGGTTGTTCAGGGATGGAAATGCCTACCTTAGGAGATGTGTGATCCCTGTTATACGTGACCAGCTTGTGGTGGTTAGATATTTCAGGTCTGTTATTAAGTTTTAAACACTATAATAATGGTTCAGACTAAGTGACTTTTAATTTTGGTAGTCTTTTTTTTATTCACTGTTCCAGACCTTGGGAATCCAGCAGTAAATAAGATTCACATGGCCCTGGTCTCCTGTAGTTTACAGTATAAGGAGAACACAGATGGTAAAAAAGAAAAAATAAATTCATGAACAATGTAATTTTCTATGAAGAAAATAAAATGAGAGTGATGTGAGAGCAGGAGACTAGGAGAAAGCTGCCTTAGCTTAGATGGTCTCCTGAGCGAGGATGAGAAGAGGCCGGTAATGAGAAGGTACTGAAACCACAATCTGGGAAAAGATGTTTGCATATGACTAAAAAGTAATATGCACAGTGCAAATGATTCCCACTAATCAATTAGAAAAAAGCAAAAAATGAGGAAAATAGGCAAAAAAAAAAAAAAAATCCAGTGTGAAATAGCACTTAAAGCAAGAGTGGCCAGGAATGAAATCAGACATGGCTGAGCAGGTCACCCAGAGCTTTGGAGACCATATAGGGAGTTTAGATTTCATTTTAGGAGGCAGGGAAGAGATATAATCAAGTATGCACTTTGAAAAGATGACTTTGGCTGCTGCTTATAATATAGATTTTGGAGAAATAGAAGGAGGACACCTTGACCATCACAGGAGTCTGATGAAAGAAATACTGGCTTGCACCAGGGATGGTAGCATTGGGGACAGAGAGAAATGATGAATGTTCGCTGGAGGCAGAGCCAGCAGGACTTGCTGATGAATGTGGATGGATCGAGAGAGAGAGAGAGAAAGGAGTCCAGGATGACTCCATGGTTTTTGCATTGAGCAACCAAGCGAATGATGATGAGTTTGTTCTTAGATGGGAAGGACTGCAGTTGAGGAGAAATGGGGAGAGTTTGTTTTGGCCAAGTAAATTTTGAGATGTCTTTTAAACATCTATTTTAGATATATGAATTAGGAGTTCAGAATGTTATCAGAGTATAAATGGAATTTAAAACCATAGGTCTAAAATAATCACAAAGACGAGTTTAGTTAAGAGAAGAGAGCCGGAGCATTAAAAAATGTAGAGATCAGGAAGGCAGGGAGAAAACAGCATAAAGAATCAGAGAAGTGACCAGTGAGATAACAGGGAAATCAGGATATGGTGGATTTCCAGAAAAAATAAAAATAAAAAAAAGTGTTTCAAGACTTAGTGTGAGGTATCATCTGTGTCTAATGTTGCTGAGAGACTAAAGTAAAAGCAGAGAATTGGATCAGGCAGACTGGTGAGTTTGAAAAGCGCCATCTCATATCCATGTTGCAAGTGTAGATAGAGAAAAGGTGGAAGAAGGACCAACCACTTTGATTTAAAGAGACTTCCCAGAATCCAGCTCACCTTTGCTTCTATTATTGACCAGAATTTAGATATAGTCATATAGCTACACCTAACTGCTGGGAAGTTACTACCTTCCTAGCAATGTGCTCACTAATGGAGATTGCTTCATTGAGAGAGAAGGGAAAAATTAATATTTAGTAAGCAACTGGCAGATTGTTCCATGGAAGTAGAAAGAGGGTCAAAGAACGGTTTGTATTTTCCCACTACAAAAGAACTGTCTATGAAGGCTAGAGGGGAAGGGGAATGGATCTTGAGTGTCTGGTTCACCTTCATCCACTGTACAGAGTCATGTGGTGTAGACAGTAAGCATGACGGGTGCAGACGGGGAGTTCCTGTTTAAATGGACTGTTTTTAAACAAAATAGGAGGCAAAGGCATGGAATGGAAAGAGAGGCTGGCAGAAGTTTATGGAAAGAAGAGAAAGTGATTACTTGTAATTTTGACAATTGAGAGAGTTGACATGCCTCAGAATTAGAGAAGGGTTGATGTCAGGTTGAGTATTCATTTGAGATTTGGGGTCCTGAATTTAGTGAAGCCAGTTTTCACTGTATTTTTTATAATTCTAAGAGTCAGTGTCTGAATACAGGGAAGTTTAGATATAGTTAGTTATTATTAAAAAGTTAACCTCTGATCCAGTGTGTGTCACTGATAACAGGCATAAAGAAATCACATGGAAGCGAAAGGCAGAAGTGTGAAATTTCAGTTCACTTTTTTTTTCTCCATCTGGTAATGCTAATAATACTGGATGTGATTGAATAAAATGTACTTTGTACCACATTTAGGTTCTCTCTTCACACTGTATTTGCATCTTTTGAATTTGGGTCTGTACAAATTATCTAGTTTTACAAAAGATACCTAAGGAGAGGATGCTGTAAGTAAGGTAATACCCTTATAGTTAGAGTATGTGTGTCTGTTCAACTAAAGCACGGCAGTAGGAAGTTCATGCTCATATTAGTTTTGACATAGATCATTGAAAACTTGCATAATATTGAGTTGTTTGCACCAAAAAAGAAAATAGCAATCACAAAAAGATTTGTGATTCTTGGAGGAACTCAAAAGATCAGAGTTGGTTATTTTTTTTAACTACTATATATTCTGTCAGTTCTGTTTTGCAGAGAATGACATGGATGAAACAAAATGTATTTAAACTTTTTTCCCTTATTTTGTTAAAAATAATCTATAGCATTGTCAATTTGCTTTACTAGTAAAGTATTTAAACCACATTACAGTAATGTAATTTATATTAAATATTTAAATATGAATACTTGAATATAAAATAGAAATAGATTATGTTAAAATAATATAGCTTTTTAAAGAATAGACCTTTATAAGGGATATCTGTGAAGTATTTAAAATGATTAAGAAAACGTTTTTATCCTATGAGAGAAGGTGTTCTGTTCTTTCAGAGTCAGCGAGGTATTTGTGCCCCCAGCGCTCCATCCTTTGCCTGTGGCATAGGCAGTAGTCTCTGTTATTGGCCTTGACATGGCATCCAGTCTTTCTCAGCCCAGTGCTCCAGGCAGCCATTCCCAGTGGACTGAAGTTGGCATGTAAATTAAACCATTTGTTATCCCAGGTCTAGAAGGTCATTATGCATCAAAGAAATGCTTAGATTTAGTTCTCAAACTTTGAATTGAGATGCCCCAAAGTAACATTTTTGTTAGCAGTATCTGGAAATGGGATATACACTCATTTACCCTTTTCTTTGAGACAAACTCTTACCAGTGATTTATGGTACAAGGATAAGCAAGGCTTTGTGGGTTGAAATGCTGAGCCTGTTACATAAAGTAAGCCCGAATAGGATATGTTCACAGGGGCCATTCATCTTTGCACAAACAATATAGAAAAAGGTATTCAGGACATACAGGACAAACAGAAAGATCTCATGTTTTTGAAAGAAGCAGAATAAATACATTGAGATCCATCATATAAATTAGAGATGGGTTTTTTAACTTTTAAAAAAGTGGATGTATCATATATATAGAATAGTACATCAATTATTAGCGAGTAGTGCAGCATATTATCTGTTACTATACCACACATGTCAAGAAATTGAACCTTACAAGCCCCCTAAAGTCCTTCTCATGTTTATACTCCTTCCATGCTCTCTAAAGATAACTATTGTCCTAACTGCTAACATCACTAATTTTCCTGGTTTTTTAACTTTATCTAATAGAATCAAGTATTATGTTTTATATTAGACTTCTTTCTCTCATTAGGTTTGTACAATTCATCCGTGTTGTTGCATTTGGTTGTAGGTCATTTGTTTTCATTATTGTATAGTATTCCATATTCAGACATACCATAATCCATCGATTCTTTCCACTGTTGATGGACATTTGGAGTGTATCTGTTTTAGTGTTTTGTTTTTTGCTGTTATGAATAATACTGGACATTCTTGTACATTCTTTGGTCTCGTGTGTACTTGGGAATTGGGTTGTTGGGTCATAAGATATGTGTGTGTTCAGCTATAAAAGATACAGCTATATAGTCACCTGCAGTAGTTATACCAGGTTATACTCCCACCAGCCAGTGTATCAGAGTTTGTATTGCTCCAAATGCTTGCCGACATTTGGCATTTACAGTCTTTCACATTTTACTCATAGTCGTATCTCGTTGTGATTTGTATTGTGATTTTCTGATCAGACTTACCAGAATATCTCTGAGTTAGGAAAATCAATGAGACTGCAGGAAAAGTTTCTAATCAGGCACACACTTTGTGTGTGCATACATATTTCCTGAAATCAGATCCAAAGAGCAATGTGACCTTGAGTAAGCTATTTAACTTTCTAGGACGTGATTTCCTTGTATATATTTTCTGTGGGCTGGATTATGGTCTTCCAACTTTAACACAGGCTATAATTTTACCAAAGTTTTAAAGAATCCTGAAAGCTCTTCTAACACATGTAAAATTATTCTTTTTTGTTTATTAAGAGACCAGTTGCCATATCTGAACCCATACTGCATGATTTTAAAGTCCCATGATAGAAACAGTCATTCACAAGATTAGCTAGAGTCCCATTAAGACTTAGATATTATTTCTAAGTATTAAGAGGTGGGAGAGTTGCAGTCACAAGGGATTCTGGTGTCGGATTAACTAAGTTATGAATAGAAGGAAACTAGTAAATAGAAATGATAACAGCTGACCATGAAACATAATCCTTGAGATAAAATTTTCCCATATGGACATATAGTGTCTTCCCACCAGTGCTAATGAGCAGTCTAGAATTTGAGTTTTTTTGTTTTTTTAAGAATAATCTGAAAGAGGAAGATACAGAGTGGTTAACAGCCTTTGGAAAAAAGAAGAGAATAAATACACTGGTAACATAAAGTATACTTATTTGAATTTATAAGTTCAGAGGTTTTCTGCTAAAATACATGATTTATCGTGTGTGTGTGTGTGTGTGTGTGTGTGTGTGTGTGTGTGTGTGTGTGTTTTTTCCAGATTTGGGAAGGCAGAACTTTCCAGGGAGATATAAAATATGTGAAATTTAGCCCATGTTATAAAGGTTAAGGGAAGCTGATTAAAATATGTTTATATTGAATCTTCATTGTTCCATTTTTCATCCTTTAGCTCCAGTAGATTAAAGATGTTAATCCTACACAGTCTCGTTTAGAGTTGGAAAAAATATTGGTTTCTCTTGTGTGGCAACTAGGTTCTCATTCTCTGTATGTACTCTCCTTGTTAATTAAGAAGGATCAGTGCTTGGTTCTTGTCCCCATACGGTTCTTAGGACTGCGAGATGAAATACAAAGTCTATATAAAAATGTGAGCCATTTTGTTACTTATGAGAATGAATGCAATTCTTTTAATTAGAGTCTGGGGAAGGGGACACTTGTTTTTGTACCTTAACACATGAGTGCACAAAAGGGAAGCTAATCTCGACTTCTCTTTTTTGGTTCTAGGGCAAGCTTTTCTTGAAAAAAGGAGTTCCAGTTCTGAGCAGTTAATGGCTTTACTGGAACTGTGTGTCTTTACCCAGGGGTTGGGGATATATTTTTTTTCTGGGGTGGTCTGTTGGTGAACATTGGCAGATGAGAAGGCAATTTATAGAGACAAAGAAGTTGAAAGCTTATTTAGTTCATATTCTCTCTCTCTCTCTCTCTCTCTCTCCCTCTCGCTCTCTCTTCCTCTCTCTCTTTCTCATTCTCTCTTTCTCATTCTCTCTCTCTCTCTCTCTCTCTCTCTCTCACCCCCCTCCCCCTCTCTCCTTGTTCCCCTCTCTCAGTCTCTACTTGCCCCCCTTCCTCCCTCCTACAATGCTGTTTGATTGTTAGACAGGTTTACTTCTAAGTCACACATCTGAAAATATTTGTTTTTTTCCCCCTTGAGGAGAAAAACTTCAGTAGCTTTGATTCCGTTGTGATTTTCTACATGCCTGAAGTGTTGACATTAAACAGAGATAGGTATGGAAATTAATGTCTTAACCAAGGGAATTTTAACAGAGAGACTTTTTCTTCTCTCCAGTGACTTCTCCTATACAACCAAACATGAGTGTTGTTAATGACCAAATGTGAGTGAGCCCTTTTTGTTTTATGAATTAAAACTTTAAGCTATGGCTCCAGGATGCTTCAAGGAGCTTATTAATTCATTGCTCCTATATGTGTCATCTACCTGCTTCGCTTTGAACATGAACTTTCTTATTCTGAGGTCCAACCCCAAACCCGAGTGCTCTGTCTTCACTTTTCCATGTTCAGTCTAAGTACAGATCCTATTGGTTCTACTTGCCAAAATGGTCTATTTCTTTTCCATCTTTGCTATTACCACTCAGGTCCAAGCTGCTGCTATTTCTTCTTTGCATGACTGCAGCCTCCAGATTGTTCTCCCTGCTCCCATTCCTGCCTATCTACAGTCTATTCTTTACACTGGTGAATAGTAGCCACACAGTGGCAAAGGCTTAAAACTACAGTGACTTTGTGGGGCACTTAAAATCGAATGAAAATCCCTACCATGCCCCACAACATCCTCCAGGATCTGCTTCGTGCCCCCGTTTGTCATCTCCTACCACTCTACCCCTGGCAGCTGCAACTTCCCAGCCACATTGATCTTCCTTCTGCTTCTTGAATTGTCCTCAGTCTCACCTCAGTGCCTTGGCACTTGCTCTCTTCTGCTTCAGACATCTCAGTTCTTCACATGACTCTTGGCATTCAGTTCCCAGCCCAAGGGTCACTTCCTTAGAGATGTCTTCCCAGACCTGTCATTTTGTTTCCTTCAGTTTTTTTTCTCATGAACCTGTTTTATTTTTATAATGCCTTTTATCAGTAAGTTAAACAACGATAATTATTTATTGTTTTTTGTTTGTTTGTTTTTGCATTCCCTACTAACATGTCTGCTCCCTGAGAGAAAGGGCTTAGTATGTCTGTGCATACATCTGTACTGTAAGAACAGTGCCTGGCTTGAGTTGGCCTTCAATAAAATTGGAATGAATGACCTCAAATAGGTTACTCAGTGTATTCTAAGTACGTTTATCTATTTTTAAAAAGTGGAGTAAGCGTGCCTAGCACATAGTAGCCATTGGATAATTGTTTATTTTTCTTTCCTTTGACTTTATGGCAGCAGTTTCCTCTTACTCATTTGGTGATAAGATGCTAGCTTGTGAATTTTTTTCTAAGTGCCAACATTTTTTTTTTTTCTTATCTGGTCTGTAATCTTCTATAGCAGAGAATCATGTTTTTATGCATAATTATATTTCTCAAGAGCTTTGTAACAGAGACTATTAAGTATTTATTGGTTGACAAAGGCTAGAACAGAAATTTTCAGAAAAGCCAATATTATTCAAAGATGTGACACTGGAAGAAAGGAAGACAATTGAATAAGGTGGGAAGCTCTCATATGTCCTGACTGCAATGTAAAATTACCTTAACGAAGAAGAAACAAGATGTGTAAAGAAGTCGTAAAGGCACAGTTACCTTTTGTGACTTCAGTTCTTAAAAAGACAGTTACTGAATATGTGAACAGTGGAAAGAGAAAAAGGGAGGACTGAGAAGGGTAAGATCACGCTGTGGCTCGCCGGCCGGTGCAGCATTTTGAGTACTAGTGAGGATCCCGCTTCACATACTCGAAGGCTTCTCAGGCAGAAGAGGTTTCAACAGTTCTTATCTTCATCTCTTTGATCTTTTTTGTTGTTGTTTTTCACCAATTACTGAGCAGTATTTTTCATGGAAGAGTAATTGCTTTTTATATTTACTACAGACTTTTTTTCCTTAAAGCAGTTATTAATTAATTTGCTTATTAATTGACTTGGAACAATCTAAAGATCATACGAAATAGTGTTCTTTACATCCTGGTACATTTGTTTTTTTTCCAGTCTTCTTGTGATAGGGTCATTACCATGATCATTATTTGAAGAAACCATTGTTGCAGTAGCACATTATGGATGCTGAGTGTGGCCATCTACTTCTATGGGATAGTTTGGTCTTTATGCCATTTAAAGTCCAGGAGAATGCACACAGACATCATCAAGGTCCCCCACTGGCCTGTGGGCCGTTATTTTCCTGCTGCGGAATGTGGAAGCTGTTAGCTAAAAATCCAGCCAAGGCCTTCTTATTTGTGAATCCCCCAAAGGTGGCTATGCTGCCCGGGTGAGGGAGGAGAGCTGGGCAGAACGGTCTGGCCAGCTCCCGTGATTTTGGTTGTACAGCATTGCCTGTATTAGTCAAAAAACTGTTTTATTCAAAAATCTCATTCCAGAATGTGCCTTTCTCTTTCTTTCCTGAGTTCCTCTAGTTTCTACTTTGCCACTGCCTATTATCTGACAATCTCATCTATGGGCTCTTTTGTAATCTTCCTTTAAAATTACAATTGGCCTCATTGAGTGTTAAAAAAAAAAGTGTGTGGTGCTCTTTTGGGTTATAATTTTCACCTTATCTGTTTTTCTTCTGCTGTGTTCTCTTTGTGGGGAGTTTGCTATTCTTTTCCATATCTTTTCTTTTTTATATTCTTTTGTGTGGTTGCTGTATCTGTTCTTTTTTTGTAAGTCAGTGTAATGAGTTTGATTCTCCTGGCAAAAGAATGCCCTGGGGGGGGAGGGAAGTTCCCGGTTTCTCTGCCCAAGGACATTCTCTCTGTCCTGCCCTGAGGCACTATTTCTTTCCCTCTCTGCCTCTTTGAACCTGCCTGGCGGAGGGAGGTTCCCCCTCCAGTCCTGATGTGCCCCCCATCACTCCATGGCCCCAAGATGCACCGCCACCTCTTTTTAAGGTGTCTGCCTCCTCTTAGAGAAATGTGGTCCTTTCAGAGATTGGAGCCTGTGCCCCCTCCCTCCCCCCGCACCGAGTGTGGTCCAAGCCTCCCCTTTCTACCTCCCCTAACAGAGTGCCCTGCTGCTCTCTTCTGGAAGTGGATATTTGACATCTTGGCTCTCTGCCCCTCCCCCGCCCTTCCCATTACCCTCTGCAAACTTCCCTTATTCCCTACCACACGCATATGGCTTCTCACTCAGGATCTGCTCTTTTCTGTTGCTTTTGACTATATGTACATTTTTTGAGAATTTTTTTGTTGTCTTAATTTTTCTGAAAATGTAATTTTGGTTGGGCCCATCCCTCCTTTGTGTTCTGTATGACTTGAGTGGGAAAGAAGAGGGGAGATTCAGAAATAAACTTCTACTATGTTCCTATAGGAAGCAGAAATCCATTTTCAGTGTTTTAGCAACATATGAGTAGCGATGTCTCGGCAAATAGAACTGATCAGAAATTAGGACTGAGACTAGTAGTTTGGGAATTGCTGCCATGTAAACTGGAGGCAAACTTTGTTACATGGCCAACACCCGGCTGCTTTTGGAGCCAAAGGAGAATTATTGGGCCATCTGGTGATTGACAGGAAAGAAGCTTATCAAGAGGTGGGACAAGAAGGGGTCTGGAATGTTGGAAAATTGGAAGGAGTGGGACTTTACCTTTTTCCCTCCTCCCCCTTTTGAAATTCTTTTATTTTTTAAAGGACCGTTCTGTATTTTAAATCTACACTCTGCCATAAATAAAAACTAACAGTAAAGCAGGACTCTACGTAAGCAGACCGAGAACAACTGTTTTCAGAAAGCATGATAAAATACTTTACAATAAGCTGTCCATTTGTTAAAATAAAACTGTTGAAAACTCACAGGTCTTCAGATGGCGCATACAAGACAACCATGAAGAGGGAACAAAATGTGGTTCTGTCATTTTGTACTGTTCTCACATTTTTGAAAACCTAATTTTGCTTAGAGCATAGGTCTGTTCTACATTCTAAAATTCACATAGGTTGGTTTGTGTTTCCCTCAAGAACCACAGGATAGAGGCACTAATGACAATACAACTTTTGTTTCTAAGAATCTCTTTTAAACATATAACTTAAGAAGCAAAGAGGGAGTCCTAGATAAGAGTTTTCTTTCAGAGACAGGTTTTGAGCCTGCTTCACCAAGTCATTGCTTGTGTTTGCTGGTTACACAAATCTCTAGGGGCCACGTCCTCCCCTGAGATTTAGTTCTGATTCTAGAGTCTCATCAGGTAAACTGATCAGGTCCATGTGATAAAATGTTAGGACTGAATATCTTTGCTAAGAGAGCATGCCATGATCTAGTCATCTTAGAAATCCGAAGTATTGTTTACGTATAATTGTCAAATGACTTGTTTTTGTACTTTATTTTAAAGAACTGTGCCTTCAGATTTAATCCTTTATTAATCTACAGTATCTTTAAGATGCCCTAAATATTCACTTGGTTAACCTTTATGCCTTTCTACCTTTGAAGTATCTAGTTAGAAAACCAATAAGAAATTTAAAAATTAACTGTTCTAAATTTGAGATAGCTTTGTGGTAGCAGGATATGCCTTCAGGTGTTCCAGTGTTGAAAAGGAGAGCACAGCAAACCAGTGGGCTTGGCCCCTGGAGGCACTGCTCCACTTCAGACTCATCCTTGAGAAGATCCTTCATCTTCCTCCCTACCCCTTCTCCTCCAATTTGCGTCAGTTCTTTTACTCACAAAGAAAATAAGTTCCCTGTTCGGGTCACAAGACAGAGCATGAGATAGAGAGCCTATTTGGAAAAAAAGCCTGTAATTATTGTAGTTTTTCTTTCAGACTCTCTAGGGAGTTTCTCCACTTCCGATATGCTTTTTAGAATTATAATACACTTTTCGTGGTTTTTCTTGATATTGAAATAGACCAAGTTCATGTGATTTTTTTCTTAGAATCTTTTTGTGTTGATACAAATTTTCAATGAGCTGATATAGGCATTTTTCTCATGCAACATTATCTTATGCACCTTGTACTCTGTAATGAACTTAATGATTCTCTAATTATAATCAGATTACCAGTTTTCATGTATATCAACTTTAATACTACAAATTGCTGTTTAAAACAGGTTGAGGATTTGATAGATGAGGAAAGAGTCGAGTCTAAAACTGTGTCTTTTAATATTTACTTGTGTTTTCTAGTTCAGTTTCAATTATATCATTTGTATGTAACTAACTGCTAGATACTTGTCACTGTCAGGTAGCTAGCTGACTCTTCCCTCCTAAATATGGGATATAACTCACATGATGGATATTTATCATTATCTCTATAGTTTTCATAACTATATCAGAAATTAAGTTTTAGTACCCTCCTAAAGCATGGTTCACATCACTTAGTTATGTTAAGTAGAATATTTTTCATTTCTGACTTTGAAGAGAAAAACATAAGCCAGTTAGTTCATATGCTTAGCTCTCATTTATTGAGCTTTTATTATACCCAGTACCAGGTGCTTGTCTTCATTCTTCTCAGTTGAGATTCATGATAACTGAGAAGGAGGTGATATATTCTCCGTTTGACTGTTGCAGCAATTATAGCTTAGAGAGATTAGGTAAATTGTCCAAGGTCAGAGGCCAGGAATAAGTGAAGTCAGGCTGTCTGGCTCCACAGCTGCTTGCTGGTCAACATTAAACTTTACTACTTCTTCAGTGTGATGCAGATGAGGTTGAGTCAGAAGCTCAAAATCATGTGTCCAAGGGTTTTGCCAACCATTATTTTTTCTACGATTGGTTATTACAACTCCGAGTTATTTTGGGTTGAACAACAGAGATATTTTGTGCTAAAAGAGCAGATAGCTGTATTTTGCTCTTAGTCACAAGAGACGGTTATTTGAGGGCGCTCTGTGTGCCTGTTAGGGCTGGCCCAGAGAGCGAGCCCCTGCAGCCCGCCACTGTCACTGGTCAGACAGCGTCCTTACCGTTCCCTGATGAAGTATGACAGGTTGTCACATTCCATAGCCTTTGATACCAACTGTTGCCTACAATTTATTTATTTATTTATTTATTTTTAAATTTTGTTTTTATGACAA
>NW_006494612.1:21624135-21627563 GCF_000325575.1 Pteropus alecto | reverse complement strand
GGTTATCTAAAAAATTTGTTCCTTAATTTTCATGTTTCGTGAGGTTTTTTTTAAAGTTGGACATATGCCAATTAAAATTGAATTTGACTATCCCATAAAGTTACAACCCCAGGCTGGATAATGAAATTAAAACTGATTTTGGAGAAACTAGGAATGATAATCAGTTTTTCCATATTACCATCCTGTTTGTCATCTACCTAGGAACTTCTTTTTTGTCTATAGTTACTGCTCTACAGCTGGAAAACAAGAGTGCAGCTTGTATGAATACTTTTCTCCTTGAGTAGCCATTCCGTGTTCTTTATTCTTTCACTCAACACCTCGGCTGTTTGGAGTACCCAGACTTTCAAACCTGGGTCCTCATTGCTCCTACTGACATGCTTGTATGATACTAACTCTTATGATTAAAGATGCCAGTATTAGCTAGTTCCCTCCAGCTAATCCAAAATTTATTTATTCCTCTCCCTCTCAAGTTGGTATGGGCATAACCTTACTTCCCCTTATTAATATTTTATTCAATGTCCAGGCCCCAGATGGACAGATGGCAGTCTCAGCTTCTACCAGATGGAGACATTCCTCACTCTCATAGTGTCTCTAAATCACCTCCAGGGTTGGAAGAAAATGTGCAAATGGGTAATTAGATGTAGTCTTCACTTTAACCTCTTAGTTCCCAAATCTAAGTTTTCTTTCTAGCTCTGGGTGAAACAGCATCCTGCAGTGGTTGGTTGTTCTTTGAGAGCATAAAGATCCTGTAGGACAGCACTTCAACTTTCCAAAATATTGTTTCCCAGGTGACACCATCATTGAGTCTCAGTAGGCCATTAAACATCCTAGAAGTCCTTCAGGTTCTTGATAATGCATTACTGGCAGAGCAATGAATCTCATTGTCTTCGGAAGATCTGTTTAATTTTTTTCTCTCTGTAAAGTGAATATCTTGTTCAAAAGTATCCTGATATTAACTCTTGTGTGGGATGCCATGATTGTGACTAATACATGGATTAGAAAGCTGGTAGAATCTTGAGGTGAGGGGATTGGAAAAGCATAATAAAATCTACAGGGCGACTATTTTAGTGAGTATAAAATTCTGTTTCTACCAAGGTAGAAGGAATATAAGCTGCTTGCCCTTGGCTGGCTGGCTGATAACCCCAAGGTTGATGCCTTGTCACATATTTATTTGTGATTTCCATTGCTGCAAATTGGTGTATGCAAGCCAGTAGTCATGTTACTCTCAGAAAGGGAAAGTCCGCATTGGTAAGGCAACATATGGCTTTTATTCCTCCATTGCTAGTTTATTATCCCATTGAACAAAACTGCTGTAGGAGTTTGGGTGAGGGGCAGGCTGACTGGCGGACATAGAACAAAATGGAGAAAAGATACACCAATAAAGTAACATAATACCTAATGCACAGTGGGCAGTTCAGATCACTTGGTTGCCTAGTATACCATTGTTTACTTTTTATCCAGGGTGCTGTAGCAAGACCAAAACTATTCCTAAAAAGGATAACATTGGTTTGCCAAAGAGAACTTGATTTTGCTTCATGATTCTAAGGGACTCCTATATGTTTTTTTCCTATCGAGACTTGAGACTGGTTTTATGCAGGATCCTGATATTAACCAGGCATTTGAGTTACCATTGGATCAACTAGGTCACTAAAGCCAAGTTGTAGAACTGCTTGTACCACCAGTTGGATAGCCTTTTCTTTTGGGGAGGTGAAGCCAGAGCTGGCAACCTTTTGGCACATTCACTAAAATGTGTTAGAGCAGCATAAGTCTCACCAAGCACTATTCCCTATTTGTATTGAGACTGCAAAGAAAAGCAGTTTGTCATTTACTTTACAGAGTGTAGTTCATCCATAATCCATGCAGATTAATGGACCAGATTTCTTCACAGAGGGCCTGATATTTTCGTGGAATTTATCTTCTACCTGCTTGCATACTGACCTCCTTTAAAAGCACCTAAAAGTACATACTCTTTCCAAGCACTATTCCCTATTTGTATTGAGACTGCAAAGAAAAGCAGTTTGTCATTTACTTTACAGAGTGTAGTTCATCCATAATCCATGCAGATTAATGGACCAGATTTCTTCACAGAGGGCCTGATATTTTCGTGGAATTTATCTTCTACCTGCTTGCATACTGACCTCCTTCAAAAGCACCTAAAAGTACATACTCCTTTTCAGATCCTAAAAGCAGATGTAAGCAATGTATTGGACTAGTGCAGTGTCCTGCAAGAGATAATCAGTGTCCTTGAAAACCAGCTTGTACCACAGAGATAGTGTATATAACCGAGATAAGACTGTTAGGGCTCACTGCTGTTGTATCCAATTGAAAGCAAATTCCTTCTCATGTTTTGTATTTTTTAGGGTAGAGCAAAATGTATTTATCACATCAGTAGGTTTATATAAGGTGCCAGAGATTGTGATGATCTATTCTAGTAAACATCACATTTTGAAGAGCATTGCACTTGAAGTCACCATCTGAATGAGCTTCTGATAGTCATCATGACTGTTTTGTTTTCTGTGTCCTCCAGCTCCATACAGGCCACTTAAATGGGAATAGGAGAGGCATCACCACTCTAAGCTTGTCAGGTCTTTGGTGGCATTTCTGAGTAATGTGACAGGAAATAGAGTTGCTCTAGGTTTACTGCCTTGTTCCAGTGCAGAGCCCTCAGGGGCTTCTGGTGATCTCTTCCTTCTCTTGTAACATTTATTTATTTATTTATTTATTTTTAAATTTTGTTTTTATGACAAAAACTACTTTGCTATGAAGCATTTTTTAAGTAATCCACTAGATGGCGGCAGACCTGCATGGAACAGAATGGGTCATCTTAAGTAGTAAACCTATTAAGAGCCAGAAAGGGGACTGTTGATTTTGAGGAAATAACAGTGCACTTTGTTTGGATTTGTAGGAAATAGTGTTCCCTTTATGTTATGAAAAATGTAATGTATTTTTTAAAGCTGCCTCTCTAGAAGTAATGGTGCAAATGATTTTAAATAGTTAAATAATGTAAAATAATTTGTTCATTATATTCTTGTAGTGGTACATCTTGGTTTAATCATCTCCATGTATTAGGTAATTTTTTTTTTTAAGAAACTTTATGGTTATCTAAAAAATTTGTTCCTTAATTTTCATGTTTCGTGAGGTTTTTTTTAAAGTTGGACATATGCCAATTAAAATTGAATTTGACTATCCCATAAAGTTACAACCCCAGGCTGGATAATGAAATTAAAACTGATTTTGGAGAAACTAGGAATGATAATCAGTTTTTCCATATTACCATCCTGTTTGTCATCTACCTAGGAACTTCTTTTTTGTCTATAGTTACTGCTCTACAGCTGGAAAACAAGAGTGCAGCTTGTATGAATACTTTTCTCCTTGAGTAGCCATTCCGTGTTCTTTATTCTTTAACTCAACACCTCGGCTGTTTGGAG
>NW_006494612.1:21608358-21622209 GCF_000325575.1 Pteropus alecto | reverse complement strand
AGAGGCATCACCACTCTAAGCTTGTCAGGTCTTTGGTGGCATTTCTGAGTAATGTGACAGGAAATAGAGTTGCTCTAGGTTTACTGCATTGTTCCAGTGCAGAGCCCTCAGGGGCTTCTGGTGATCTCTTCCTTCTCTTGTAACCCTTACTCAGGCAGCAAGGATGAAAACAGAGGCTGTGAGTACATCTGTTAAAAAAACAAAACAAAACAAAACTAGGAAAATAGACTTGGTAGATTTAGGTGCCCACCTGGCCTATCAGAAGTAGTTCAACTTAATTCTTTTTAATGGCCAACAGGTCTACGGCCATGCCACACTGAACAAGCCCGATCCCATCTGATCTTGGAAGCTAAGCAGGGTCAGGCCTAGTTAGTACTTGGATGGCAGACCACCTAGGAAGACCAGGTGCTGTAGGCATAAAAAATTTTAAAAAATAAGGGATTGTAAGCTGTCAAGGTCCTTGTAATCTGTGAGGTCAACCAAAAGTTGCCTCACCTAAAAAAATAAAAAAATAAAAATAAATAATGGCTGAACAATTTTATATAACATTCACACATTAAAGTTATTTATTCTTTCCAGAATTGATATACTTTTCAATCCTTTTTTGCTTTTCATTTTTCTAGTGAATATTACTAATATTTCTGTTCTTTGGCCCATTTTTGTACTGGCTCGTCTCACCTTTTCTCAATTATTTCTAGTTCTTCATACATTATTGATAGTGTTCCTTTTTCCTTTTAGGTGTGTCTCTACCTTTTATTTTAAGGCTTTTGATTGTAATTATATTCTTACCTACTTATTTCCCTTGATTTTTACCAATGTGATATGCAAAAGTTGATTATCAATGAAGTTGAATTTCTTATATGTTTATTTGTTGTAAATTTCAAGTAGATATCTTTTGTCCATTTTTGCATGGGCTATTTTTCTATTACTAGTTTGTAGGATTTTTTCTGTATTAGGGATATTAACTCTTTTGCTCATCATTTGCTACAGATATCTTCTCCCGTGTATACACACATATATATGTTATTTATATATATTTGTAACATATATATTTTACATATAACAAAAATTTAAAAATATTTTGTTTTGTCAACTTGTCATATTTTCTTCCATGTTTTTTAGTTTTGTGTCATACTTAGATAATTTATATCTCACTCCAAGATCCTAAATAAGATCATGTAATAAATACACTTTTATAGTTTTATGTAGCAGGTTAATGGTTTCGATTTTTTAGTGTTTAAATTCAAAATTTATTACAGATTTATTTTACTGTGAGGTAAAATCAGGTTCTCTAACCCCCAATAGGGAGTTTTCCTGGTGTAATTTATTGGACAGTTTATTTTTTTATCACTTAATATAACTTTTTTAAAAGGCAAGGACCCTCTAAAGCAGCAGTCCCCAGCCTTTTTGGCGTCAGGGACCAGTGCTTCCATGAGAATCTAATGCCTGATGATCTGAGGTGGAGCTGAAGCAGTGATGCTAGTGCTGGGGAGCTGCTGCAAATACAGATGAAGCTTTTGCTCGTTGACCGCTCACCTTCTGCTGAGCAGACCAGTTCCTAGAGTTTGGGGACCCCTGCTCTAGAGATGAGATAAATGCCTGTCCTTATCCTAGAGTGGCCTGTACTACAGTTTGTCTTATCAACACACTTTTTTATAAAATAAAAGCATTAAACCCCTGTAAAGTAGTCCAAGAACATCTGTTGAGGTTCAGAAGGAAATGTATAACTAATTGCAAGCCCCGATAAGTTAAAAACAGCAAACAAGAATTCTTTACCCTACAAAAGAAAAAATCTGCCAAAATTAAAGCAAAAGAAATTCCTTTGAAGCTAGCTGAATGTTTAGCAGTTTTTATATGCTATATGAGTTCTTCAGGATTTATATTGTTCAGCTTTAACTTGAAAGCAGTGTTCATAACATCATCGCCAGCGAACAAAAGTTATTCTGTGTTTTGAAATACAATTATTCCCTTGATTCCATAAATAAATAATGACTATTTAAAAGCATTTAGCTATATAAATAAACCACTTATTTTAAGTGAAAAGAATGGGTGTATCAGATTATTTTTCTCTAGTTCTTGGAAATGTGAAAATTCTTTACTTTGAGATGGATTTTCAACTTATTTCTACTTGAGATTTTATTTTTGTACACGCTTGCATAAAACTATAGATCCTCCCGTATGCGAAGAGCTTTTTTTTATTGCAGTGATCATAGACTTATGGATTATGAGTTTAGCATTAATTTTAAACCCATGACTTTTAATTTTAAGTATTTTAAACCCATTAAAAAGTAAAAGTATAGTACAGTGAACTCTTTATATACCTTTCACCTGGGTTCACCAATTGTTGACAATTTTTAACTTTTGTTTCGTCTCACATTTCAAGTTCAGATTCCTCTAATTGTCCCCACAATTTTTTTGTAGCATTTTCTTTTTTCTGATTCAGAACCCAGTCAAGTACCATACATTCGTGTGTTTTATTATTTCGAGGGTTTTTTCCAGTTCTTAATTTAGAAAGCTCACCTACTATCAATTTTTTTCATTTGCGACGTTAGCATTTTGAATAATCCAAGCCAGTTATTTCGTAGATTATCCTAAAATATAAATCGGTCTGATTTTGTCTCATGATTAGATTCAGGTTAAATATTTTGGCAAGGAAAATACGTAGGTCATATTGCATCATGTCAGGATACTAATAGCGCCAGTTTGTACCATTGGCAGTGCAAAATTTGATCGTTTTAAGCAACAAATTTATCTATGATAAAGTTAACTCTTACAATTAATGTCATCTATGCAGTGATAATTTGAGGTTGTGTGAATATCCTGTGGTTTTCGCATCCTTTGATAATCCTAGTTTGAATCACTTATTACAAAAATAATTGAAAAATAATTTTTTCCAATTCTATTATTCCTCTCATTTATTAACTATAGTTCATTTACTTCATATTCCAATGAATTATGTAATTTTTACAGTGATTTTTCTCACAATTTTTATGCCAGTAGAGTTAAGTGAAAGTCCATGTGCCATTGTGCTAAATCTTCTGATAGGAAAGAAGATAATATTTTTGTATTGTAAGTGCAGTTTCGTGGAGTTTTTTCCCCATTACAGTTGGCATATAATATTGTATTAGTTTCAGGTGTACAACATAGTGACTAGACATTTATATAACTTACAAAGTGATCACCTTGATTAATCTAGTACCCATCTGACACCATATATAGTTATTACAATATTATGGGCAGTTTCATATGTTAATGTCCCCACACGATTTTCTCTTGAAAATTAATTCATTGTTACTAATTAGATTCAAATAAACCACTTATTACTTTTTTCTCAACTAATGTGTTTTGTATATATCTTTGTTTTTCTAGCCTTTTCTATCTGCCTATTTGCTTATACTAATTTCTTAAAATTAATTTCTGTCGCTATAACATTTGTAACAAATATACATTTATTTCCATCATAATAGCTGTGGAAATACAGAGGACTCTGAATCAACTTGGAACACCTCAAGATTCACTTGAATTGAGGCAACAGCTGTAAGTATTTCATTAAAAAGAAAAGAAAAGGAAAGAATGGGGAAAAACAACTGTTATGTTTCTTTGATAGTGTGTAGTGTATGCTTACTGGAGAAAACAGTGGTGAATTAATAAGGTTCTGCTGCCTTATTTGTACTAAGCTTCTGTGTAAGATTTTTTGTGTAGTAGGCATGTTTTTTGTGTGTGTGTGTTTGTGTGGTTTTTTTTTTTTTTAAGATCTGGCTTACTCTATCAAAGCAGAATTTCTTTAGTTACCTTTCTTATACTTTTTAAATAGGTTTTTTTGATGGTGTTTTACTGTGAGCTTTTCTCTGTGTGTGATTTGCTTTCCATAGCTACAATTCTGCAGTGTTACAGTGACCAGATATTTTATTGGTTTAGATCATTACATATTCAATATGAACTATCAACCCCCAAAACTTAAACCTACATACTTGAATTTCAGAAAGCATTAGTCTCTGTTTAGGAAAAAAAAAAGTTATAATAGTTATATAAGATGTGTTTCTGTAAATTAATACCCTGTTAGCAAAATAGCAATAGTTCTTCATGGTGGTACAGATTTTATAGAATATGTTTATACATTTTCTCAAATGAACCTTATAAAATTGGAGTGAGATAAATAGATCAACAGAACTATTTTCATTTTGCTCATAAGGAAAACATGTCTGTTGGAGGTTTGATAATTTGCCCAGCATCATTCTGAACCTGAATTTTAAATCTTAGTTCAGCACTGTTAACATGTAACAAGTAACATGTATGTAATGAGCTATATGCCAGACAGCATTACCTGTGGAAGGAAAGAAGAGGAAGAAATTAAAAGTTAGGTAGTAATAATTCACATTCTTAAGGAAAAAAAAGAATGTACATTTATCCGTATTACATTTTTCTGTAGTATATAGATACCAGGGTGGTTAAAATGCCTGAAATCTAAATAAATAAACCATTATTTATTGAATTAAAATGAAATAGAAACACATAATGCTTAATAGCTACCATATTTTGCTAAGGTTAATAGTGGAGATTCTGATTATGTACACATCATTAACGTCTTAAGAATTTTAATTATATAACATTTTCTAAAAATTTAAGAAGTCATGTTAAAAATAGAGTACTTCGTAAGTAGATACAAAGAGGTTGTAATTCTTATTAGTAAAATAACAGGTGTCTATACTTAAGCATACTTTTATATAATATCTCATTATTTTAATATGTATTTAATAGGACTAATATGTATTTAATATGAGAGGTATCAGTGCTGTAACTTATAAAGCATCTCATTAATACAAGCCTTTTTTAGTGTCAAGTTTAGTTAGAAATCTTAGTTTTGACTTTATAAGCTAGCTAACAAGATAGATGTAGATTCTGATATAATTTTCCTCTTTTATTGTGTCCTATTCCCTTTATGGGGAAATGCTATTTTTTTTTTCCTGCAGCAAACTTAAATAATAGTAAATTTGTACTATTATTTATTACCTCTTCCTCTCTTTTCTCCCTCCCTCCCTCTCTCTCTCTCTCTCTCTGTCTCTCCCTCTGTATTTCTCTGTATCTCTCTTCCTTTCTCTCTTTCTTTCTCTCTTTCTCTTTCCTTCCTTCCTCCTTCCCTCCCTCCCTTCCTTCCTTCTTTCATCTATAGGATATAAATGCCCAGGTAGAGAAATGTGAGAGGCCAGATGTACCCTAAGACCTGGGAACTGGGCAAAGTTTAAGACAACAAATTCTCTTTGCTTATGACCTCCCAATCATAGGATGCAAGTAAAAGTCTCTCACACTCCCAATACATCATACATCAGATGTCTCACAATCTCATGTTAGCTTAAGTCATCTTCCTTTCTAAATGGCTACTGATAATTATTACTCGAAGCTTGGTTACCCCCTGTGTGAGTAAAGAACTTTCTATGTATTATTTACTCAGTATTTATCAAAGAATAGAACCTGAAAAATTTATTTTCATAGAGAAAATTTGGAGTCAATCTATAAAAAAGTGATTTTTATAAAACTATTCATCAAGGTCGATTCAAATGACAGAGTTGGAGCTTAAAGAAATAGATTAGTTCTTTGGCTATAATGCGTGTTTTCTCACTTTAGGCAACAGAAGCAGCAGTATACTAACCAGCTCGCTAAAGAAACAGATAAGTACATTAAAGATTTTGGATCTCTGCCTACCACCCCCAGTGAACAGGTATTAAGCTTTAAAACACATTGTTGATGTATTGAATGTGAAAGAAATCAAGTGCATTGTAGTGTCTTTGAACTGTTACGCTAGAAAGGAAAGTAGGGGGAATATTCTGTTTGAGATTAGCTCACAGGACACAAAACTATATTTAATTGCCCAGGTAGTATCCTGTGTGATTCAATAAAGCAAAAATTATTTCCATACAGTTGCCTCACCCATAATTAAGTAAGTGCTCAGCACATGCTTCCTGAGTAGTTGTTTCCTGGCCGTCCAGGACGGACTTCATGAGACATGCACACTCATTCAAGATGTGAGGTTTCCTAGGGGCACATATTTATTTTCTTGCTCACTTAGTAGACATTTTTAATTAGACAAGAGTATAAGGTTTTATTTTCCTTAAAACAACAACAACAACAACAACAACAAAACTACTTTAAAATAACTTCAAAATCATGGCCCAGATTTTAGGGTGAAAATACGAGATAAGAAATTCAGCATTATGGACCTTTTGCCTCAAGGTAAATTTACACAGTGTTTGAACATACTGTCAAAATGTTATTGAGAGTTAATTAGTAAGGCCCTGTAATTGGAGAGTGAGTGAATATTTCAGAATTAAAGAGCTAGCTAGTGGTGAAACAACTTTTGCAAATTCTGTTGAACTTCACAGCTTGATTCTAGTAGGTTTTTATTCCCCTTTCCTCTAGCGTCAAAGGAAAATACAGAAGGATCGCCTAGTAGCTGAGTTCACAGCGTCACTGACAAACTTTCAAAAGGTCCAGAGGCAAGCTGCTGAGAAAGAGAAAGAGTTTGTTGCTCGAGTGAGAGCCGGTTCCAGACTATCAGTAAGTATTTAAAAAGGCATTTTAAAAATGAACACAATATTCTCTAAGGATCCCTTAAAACAGCAGTCCCCAACCTCTTTGGCACCAGGGACCAGTGCTCCTATGAGAATCTCATGCCTGATGATTTGCGGTGGAGCCGAGGCGGTGATGCTAGCACTGGAGAACGGTTGCAAATACACATTAAGAATTCCTCATTTGCCTGCTGCTCACCTCCAGCTGTGTGGCCTGATTTCTAACAGGCCACTGACCTGTACCCGTCCTCAGCCTGGGGGTTGGGGACCCCTGCCTTAAAAGACCACATTGGCATGTTTTTTTAAGTTATAGAGATTTGTGAACATCTTGGGAATTAGTATTAGAATATTTTCAGGTGTTTCTGTTCAGTTTTTAAGAAGGATGATAGTTATGTAATTCTGTATTACTGTGGTTATTTTGTCCATATCATGGAACAAAATATTATAAATATAAATTATATAAAAATATAGAAATATTTTGTCAGAAGTGATTAGGGGTCAAATTCGAACTAACAGTCTCACATTTACTTGAACTTAAAGCTGTTACTTTGTGTTCATGCTAGTGTAGAGGGCACTTTACTCCTGAGTTGTATAAAAATAATGGAAATTAAAAAGAGTGAATATATTATACAAATATTGAAGAATATTCACCTTAAGTAATATAACCTGTAGAAAGTAAACAAAAGGATAATTCAGAGTGGAATTTTGACTTACTCTAATTTCAGATTCCCTTAGAAACTATCACAAGTTGTTTTCTTGTTCTTTAAGGTACAATTCCCAAGA
This sequence comes from Pteropus alecto, assembly GCF_000325575.1. Lineage (NCBI taxonomy): Eukaryota > Metazoa > Chordata > Mammalia > Chiroptera > Pteropodidae > Pteropus > Pteropus alecto. The sequence continues at coordinate 21,614,863 of NW_006494612.1, read as the reverse complement.
CTATGTACATGTTAATTAAATAAAATGTATTATTTGGCTCTTAGGAATGCTTAATGAATACCTCCCTTGTCATCTTAAATATGGTTTTAGTATTATTTGAAGTAGTTGACCTAAAATACTAGAACAAGAGTTTTTTTCTCTACACATATATTCACATGCATAAATAAATCAGTCTTGATTGTTATAAGGAGTACTGTGAGTGTTATGTGTTATTCCTTTGCCCCTACTCAATCTATTTTATTACCAAATTATTCAGAGTGCTTTTCCTGAGGAGACTGCAAAAGAAAGGAATCTTGTATCCTGGGAAAGGTAAGAACTATAAAATATTATATAGATCAAAAGATACTTTTTTCAATAAGTTTTATACATTATGGTCTCTGGAACAGAATTAAAGCTTTCAATATATTATATCATTTCTGTTATCTTAAGTTACTTATAAATAGAAAACAATAAATTTGAAAAATTTGAAAAATCAGTACTTAGTATAAAATATAAATATATAAAATATTCCAGTATAGGAATAATACTTTATAAATAATTTTGTTCAAACAAATATTATTGACTTAATTGTTATTTGATATAGATTATGCCTTTGTGTGAGGTTTAAGTCCATGAACAAGAAATAGCAGCCACCCAATACAGCTTCGATTAAATAATAACTACAAAAACACAGTGTGTGAAATGACTCATGAATAAAGTTGACTGGTATTTCTGTTATATTCTTAGAATTTAGTTATGAGCAATTCTTTGACTTTGAAGGAAAATATTCTACTTAGTATTTTTTAAATAGGAAGTCCTACTTTAATAGTCTTTTTTCCATATTCTGTTATTTTTATTAGCCAAACTCAACCTCAAGTACAGGTGCAGGATGACGAAATTACAGAGGATGACCTTCACCTTATTCATGAGAGAGAGTCTTCTATTAGGCAACTTGAAGTAAGCTTTACATTATAGAGTTGGGCTGCTGCTCTGTTCTGAGTGAGTTTATCCTTAAGATGCTTAATTTGGTGGCGTTTCTCATATAAATTAATTTCTTTTTTAAAAAACAGTCTCCTTAGAATTTGATGAGAGAACATACTTTCCTCCACTCAGTTTTTTAAAATTCTGTTAAGTCATCTCAGGTCACCCTAGCACTGAGAGAAACAACAATCTAAAGATAAAATGTTAGGCGAGTCTGCATGGCTACGTGGCACCTGATACACATCACACCTGCATGAATAAGAATTTTTACAAGGGCTTTAGAAGTTTTTTATTTCTCTTTAGTATGTTTATGACATCAAAGAAATAGAAAGCCTTAGTTCTTATGACACCAACGTATTCCCTAAAAGGTGGGCTACTGATAGCTAACAATAACTGCAATTTATTGAGGGCTTCTGTGTGCCAAATACTATGTAATATTATAAACTCTATCTTAATTGTCTCATTTAATTCTCATAAAAACTCTGTGAAGTGATTAACTCTGTCATTATCATTGCCATTTTACAGATGAGGAAACCAAGGCATAGGATGAATATGTAAATTGCCCTATGCCTCCTGAATAAAATAGTTTAACTTGACTCTTTAATCAGGCAAAATAATAGTTATTATATATTGAAGGAAAGTAAATTTATAACTTCTTTATCCATCACTATTTCATTGCATATTCAAGTGTATAAAATAAGACTTTAAATTTTCACCTAATGTTCTATTATTTTAAATTATAAAATTGATGAATACGTTTTTACTAGAAATAATTATAACAAGAGTATTTTATACCTTTATTATGGGAATACTCTTGTGCTAATAAAACTGATCAGATTGTATAACATAAACTCAGTAACCATAGCCCTTTCCTAATGTAGATCTTTCATTATCATACTGCCTTGCTTGATATTTTTAATGCCACAGACTTATTTTAGAGAACTGGTTACTGTTATTCAAGGTCTACTTACTTGGGATTGCTTGTAGTAAAATAATTTTGCAATATTCCAAAATATATGTATTAAGTCTATGAATGTGTGGTGGTTTGGGTTTTTTTCCCCCCTGTTGTGGATTGGGAACTGAATTTCTGATTATAAAACTATATGTCTTTTTCTCTTAGGCTGATATTATGGATATTAATGAAATATTTAAAAATTTGGGAATGATGATTCATGAGCAAGGAGATGTGATAGGTAAGCCCAAGCCCTACTGATTAGATTTTTTGAGGTGTGAACAAACTACATGCAATTTATCTTTGGTAACTTCTCAAGGAAAAGTCACTGCTTCCTCTTCTTTTTGGCCTCTCTGGAATCAAAAGCACAGTCTACAACAAAACAGCAACCTTTGGCTTTATCTAAAACAGATCTCATTTTTGGCTCCTAGTGGTTGAAATGATCATTTTCATTTATTTCAGAAGCCTCAAATTTCTTCAGGCTTACTGCTGCTGAGATCATGGAAGGCACCATGTAACATTATTCTAGCTTATTTCCAAGACCTCTGGTTTTCGTCTTTCCCCAATTTAATTGTCATCACAAGGACTTTTTGGGAAATGTGTACTATTTATAATTGTGCATGTGATCTTACCTATTGGATTAGAGGGAATAGGCCGCCATTTGCTCATTCATTTTAATAGCTTATTGGTAGATTAGTAGTAGTACTTAGATGCTAAGAATTTTTTTTTAAATTCTTTAAATCAGTGACTAAGACTTCTTTTAAGTTTTAAATGTAGTAGTAATTCATATAATTATCAGGATTGATCAGGATCCTGATTATTTTTATCATTTTGAAATATGAAGATGTCTGTGGCTATGTCTAAAGTTACGTTTAATGTGTTTTCCGAATTTGTTCACTTTAACTACTTGGACATACAGTTTAATATAACTATCATTTGTCAGTTCTTAGCCTTTTCTGTCACCCCAGAAGATCACAAGGTAAAATTTTGAAAACCATTTATGCATCCAACAAATATTTATTGAGTACCTGCCATATCCAGGCAGAAATCTAGGCATTGAGGATTCAGCTGAAATTAAACAAGTAAAAGACCCTGCCTTTATAGATCTTATAATCTAATCGGAGGAGAGGGACAGTTAAAAGAAAGAAAGAAAAGTAAGTAAATGGTGATAAGTGCTAGAGGGAAAATAAGTTTAAGGTATGGGGATGGGACTGCCGGTAGTGGAGGATGTCGCTGCTATACATAGCGTAGTCAGGCAAGGCCTTACCGACAGGTAACATTTTGGTGAAGACTTCGTGTTGGTAAGGGAGCAAGTAAGAGAAAGTGCTCCAGGCAGAGGGAGCAGCAAGTGCAAAGGGCTTCCAACAGAAGCATGCCTGAAATCTTTGGTGAGTGAAGTGAGGAAGAGGAAGAATGGGGATGATGTCAGAAGTCACAGGGGAGATGCCCTCGTGGGATCCTGAGCCACTGTGAGGGCTTGTGTTGTTGTTGTTGTTTTTCATTATTTATAGATGGGAAGCCACAGAAGGATTTGAGCAAAGGAGCATTGTAATCTGACTTAGGTTTTAATACTCACTTTGGCTGCTAGGTTGAGAACAGACTGTAAAGGGGCAAGACCAAAAGCAAAGAGACCACTTAAAAGGCTATTACAGGAATCCAGGTAAGCAATTATATTGCCCTGGATCAGATGGAAGCAGTGAAGTGGTGAGAAGTGATGGAATTCTGGATATTTTTAAAATGTAGAGCCAAAGATATTTATTGACTAGCTGAGTATGGATATGAGAGAGTTAATTCAAGGATAATGCTAAGGTTTTGGCCTGGCCCACAAAAGTAATGGTGTGGCCATTTTCTGAGATGAGGAAATCTGTAACTGGAGCAGGTTTGGATAGATATAAATCAATCATTTTGGGGTATGTTAAGTTTGAGGTGCCATTTGACACCCAACTGAAGCTTTGATAGGCATTGAACATGGAGTTCAGGAAAGTAGTCATCTGCACATAGATGGTATCTAAAGTCACGAGATTAGGTGCAGTCACCTAAGAAATATGTCTAGATAGAGAAGAGAAGGGATCTGAGAACTTAACCCTTAGTCCTATAAATATTTTGAGCATGGTTGGCAAACTGCATCCATACGTTTATGTGTTTTCTATGGCAGCTTTTGTACAACAGAGGCAGAATTGAGTATTTATGACAGAAATCATATGAATTTCAGAATTTAAAATATTTGCCCTCTGCCCCTTTACAGAACAAGTCATTGACCCCTGACTTAGAACCCAGAGAGCCGAGGAGGAACCAACAAAGTGACTGAGAAGAAATAGCCAATGATTTAGAGGAAATCAAGTTAATATATTGTTTTAGAATGAGGTGGAGAAAGTACTTCAAGAGTGATGGCTGGTCAGCTGTTTCAGATGCTGCTGTTAGGTTAAAAAAAGTGAGGATTTAGACTTGACTGCTGAGTAGAATGGTGTGTAGGGCATAGGTAACCTCGGATGAGAACTGTGTTGGCAAAAGCATGATAAAGCAGCCTCAAGAGAAAATAGGAGGAGAGCTTCTAGAGATAGCAAGTGTAGACAACTCCTTTAAGGAGTCAAGCTGGAAAATGGAGCAGAGAATAGTCATAGCTGTCAGTGGATGTAGAATAAAGAAGAGGTCTTTTGGTTGGTTGGTTTTTAGATGGCGGCTATAGGTTTCATGGGGATGATGAATAAGGGAAAGAAATATGGTTGATAAGTGAGAGAGGAAACTCGCTGGCTGAGATCTTTGAGTTAGGTGACAAGGAATGCGATAAAGCGCACAGATGGAGGAGAGGTCGGCTTTTGCTGAGAGCATGGACGGTCCCTTCCTAACCACAAGAGAAGTCAGACAAATATATTGTTGCATATAGTTGGTGGGTAGGGTCAAGGGAGAATGTGGAAATGTCTTCTGATTGTTCCTTTTGTCTTAGTGATCTAGAATCAAGATCACTGGCTGAGAATGACAGTGCATGAGGAGGCATGAGAAGTTTGAGGAGAAAGGAGAAAGTATGGCAAAAATTATGACATAGTCCTCCAGGAGTTAGGGCAATGAGGTAGGCTTGCTTGGCAGTCACAAATTTAAAGTGAAATAAGTCAGCATAGGTTATTCTTTTTTCGCATCAATGTTCAGCTGCATGGGGCAGGTTGGGTTTTGTTGTGTAAATATGACTAAAGTATAAGGGCAAGGAAGCTGAAGATGAATGCAAGAAAGTGATGTGAAATGATCGCCCATGGGATCCAAGCTAGATAAGGAGGGAAGTGAAGACATGAAGCGGTGTAAGAGACAGTGAAAAAGTTCTAGGATCTGTGAAGTCTGGGTGTTAGAAAGAGTGAACTGTAAAGATAGGTGGTGATCAGACAGAGGGGCTTGGAATTGAGATTGTAAAGAAGCTACAGTTATAATGACAAGGGTAGCAGGCAGTCTTTGAAAAATGTGCGCTCAAGGAACTGAGCGGCCAGGGCATTAAAAGGTCAGCAATTGGATACTGAAATGGCCAATATGTCTAATAGGAAAGGAATAGAAGAGAACATCAGTGAGTTGGGGCTAAAACATTCAAGGAAAGAGAAGAAAAGACCTTGAGATCTGTAGATAGATGTATGCAACGAGGAGGGGTGGATAAGTTTGATAGCAGGGATATTAAAACTGAGCGTCGAGACTGTCAAAACAGACTGAGAATGGGTCCAAGTGAGTCTCTTAAAACTGAGTTGAAAGTGTGTCTGAAACCTGCAGTGGTCTCATGCTGCAAAGCCACACTTGTTCCAGGCCATAGGAGAATGAGATGGAGAACTGTCACCACTTGGGAAGGCTGTATGGGCCCTCAGGGAGGGCCGGGTTTCAGCTCAGAACTAGGTTGATAAGAGCCCCAGAGCAAATGATGTTTTTGCCTAAATACATGTTTAGCCTAAATAAAAGTCCAGATATTGATATTAATCTCTGAATATTGTAATATGTTTAATCTTACATTGAACAAAATCTAGTGATTTGTGCAGCTCTGCCACTGTAATATCAATACATGTTTAATAGTTGTATATGTGTCTTTTACCTTAAAGATAGCATAGAAGCCAATGTTGAAAATGCAGAGGTGAATGTTCAGCACGCAAACCAGCACCTGTCAAGGGCAGCAGAATATCAGGTAATATTAACTAATAAATTTTGTCATAACTCAGACCTTGTGTGTGTATGTAATCAGATTTAAAGTGGCTGGAGATGTTAAAGTCTCATCGAAGACAGGTCAGACGTAAAGCAATCAGTTTAAAACTGGATTTAGCCTGATTATTCTCAGAGTTGAACCAGAATGTGGCCCACGGGGATAGGAAGTTTAATATTTAGAGGCCTGAGGGGAACAGCGGAGAAGCCTGGACTTTTCTGACAGCCTATAGTGTCACTGTGACATTCTAACCTAGAAACCCCTTTGATAGCCTTCTCTGTTTCCCACCGTTCCCTTCTACATTTTCTTCCTTTTTTTGGTCAATGACATTATGGATAAAGAAAAGAGGTAAAGATTTTTGTCTTAGATCTCTCAGGTCCTAGGGAAATTATATTCGCTTGGAGTGTCCCTGACCATTAGGATTCTGTCAG
>NW_006494612.1:21602379-21608346 GCF_000325575.1 Pteropus alecto | reverse complement strand
AGCAGGACTTTCACCAGGAATGAATTGATTTCTTAAGTGGATCAGGTTAATATAGGTTGTTCATGTGTATGAGTTAAATACAAAATATGTGTAAAGCACTGTATGACTGTTAGGACCATGAACTAGTAATACATTGTTCAATATGTAGACCTTTGGTGTTCAGCAAGGATAAGGCCAGGCTCTTTGGAAACCCCTAAATACGACCCTAGCATTTGACTTCCCTTTTAAAACTCTATTTCTGTTTTTGTTCATAATTATTTTCTCAGACCTTGTTATCTGCTTATAAAATATCTGAGATTTGCACCGTCTTAAATATTTTCAATTGCTTTTCACTTTTCTCACTAATCTTAAAAGTTCCCTTTAGTTTTAATGTCATTTTTTTTTTTTACTGGACAAATCACTGCATATTCAGTGATACATAGAGAACAATGAAGCTATATAGAAAATGCTGAGTTACAGCCAGTAGTATTCACTGATAGAGTAGCTTGTGTTTATTGTCTTCACGTGCGTGCTTTACATAGTGACGCTGCAGAATTAATGTCACTGTGTCATAGACTGTAGATGTTATAAATAGTGGAACATACAGTAATCTGTATACGCCAACAGTTATAACTGCTCAAATACAGTGTTTAGGAGGATTCGTCAGTGACAGGGCTTATGTATTATTTCGTTTTGCTTTTGCATGTTGAGAGGATGCAGATATATAAATATTTTACTTTTCCTCTTCCTTGTGGAAGGGAAAGCTTGCAGGCCCCTGGGGAAAAAGAACACGTTTTCTCAAACCACCTCCCAGAGCAGATTGGAGCCACCCTTACACCTGACCCCATAGGCCCTGGAGGAATGAGAAAAGGGCTGGGCAGCACAGGTGCTGGGAAGAGAGCAACTTTCCAATAGTCCACTTGAAAGCCTTTACAAACTATGGTGCTTCTAAGTAGGTTGGATGAACAATGAGCATAAAGGAAGGTGATAAGTGCTCTTACCACTGCAGCACCCCAAGGACCCCACACCAGGGAAGGTGCCCTAGGTAACTGATACACTGTAGTGGAACACCCATGACTGTTCATAGAGGCAGGTTATGCATGTGTCTGTGGTAACCATGTGGAATCTGGGACAGATATGTGTAGGCGTGATGATATTGAAATTTTAAGAAATCGTGTTTAATCCATGTGGAGTATTTAGTTCAGAAATTAGATGAATATGTTGAATAATGAAAGTGTTCATGGTTTTCAGGGTAATTTCAGAGTCAGAAATATCTTTCTGTAATTTTTTTGGGTTGACACAAAGTAAATTTACAAATTTTTCTACTTTATAAGAAAAAAGATTCCTGCACGTTGCTGTGACATACACAAGCCGTTAAAGAGATGTAGAAATCTACAGCTGGGCCAGGAGTGAAGAATAGAGCAAAACTCTTAACCTTTATATTTTAAAAGACTGTTTTATAATTTTTTTGCCTCTTGTCTTTTTATTTATGTGTTGAGATTTTGAATTCAGTTTCTGTTAATGTTAAACAATGAGAAGGATTTTGGAAACTAATAAATTTACCTTAGGGAAAATTGCCTCACATTTACACTTGCTGATATTTTTTGAGAACTCATTTTGAAAAACAACATTTTTTAAAATTTATTTTTCAATTACAGTTGACATTCAATATTATATTAGTTTTAGGTGTACAACATAGTGATTAGACATTTATATATGTTATGAAGTGATCACCCCAATAAGTCTAGTACCCATCTGACACCACACAGTTATTAGAATATCATTGACTATATTCTCTGTGCTGTACTTTACATTCTCATGACTATTTTTATAACTGGCAATTTGAAGAACAACTTTTTAATAAAATTTTAAAAAACATAGAAGCTTTTAAGCTGTTCTTCACTTTCATCCATAGGTAATCTCAGTCTGTTGCTTATATCAGTAACTTTTATTTTTCTATATCTTCTTTTTTAAGCCCAACCTCACCCCAGAAAAATTACCAACAAAAGTTTAATAATTATCCCTTGAGTGGGTCCATTAACTCAAGAAGAATGTTTTTTGAATGAATAGTGCCATATGTAGTGAAGGGATTTTTGAGAAGGAAAGAAATACAGCCAAAATTTGAGGGCAATAAATTGCTATTGATTTGACTCTAGAAATGAATGAAATTATTTCCAGTTGCTATGGAGATGCTCCACTACATCTGTAAACATGTTTTTTGTTTTTGCATCTGCAGCACAAATCCAGAAAAACCCTGTGCATCATCATTTCTATCCTTGTCATCGGAGTTGTAATTATTGGTTTAATTATATGGGCAGTGCAAGGCTAAGATTTTGAAGGAGAAAACTGTTGCACTACATTATCTAAATTATGTAAGAAGGTTCTTGTAATCATTTTCTTTTTTTCTTTTTTTTTTTTTTAATTTTATTTTGAAGCGTTTGCATAAAGGATGGCTCCCATACTTTGTTGTTGTTATTTTTTTTTGGTGGGGAGCTTCCTTTGAATTAAATCTGATATTTTCTAATATTGAAAGCTTTTCTAAATATCACTGCTGGGATAAATTTCATACTTTTTGGTCTAATAACTGTTTGGGTTTTGCTCACATTGTATATGTCTTTCATTTATAATTTATCCTGTTGACTTAGTTTTTGGAATTAGTAAATTTAAAGGTATATGTATTCTGTGGCATCTGTCTCTCTGTCACATGAACCCAGATTTGTGTTACTTCTATTAAAATTCTAAAGTTTAATTTTGATTTGGGCCAGCAGAGGAACTATTAACTTAAAAAAATCTAATGTATTTTTTTGTGTTGGCTTTTTTTTTCTGGTTCAGAGCAGCACAAATTATCTATTTAACTTTTATTGTTGGTCTTAAGATTACTCTGAATGAAATCAGTGAATAATTTCCTACTGGATTTCATCTACCTGATGTGTATATATTAAGCATTTGCTGTAGATTGCCTAGTAAAATAATAAGAATAGATTGTTTTTACGTAGGCTCTGTTTAAGTCTGACATTTACTGGAGAATTTGTAGTCACTATAAATGTTTAATGTGATTTGAAGGAAGAGTATGACAGATCGGTACTCATGTGTTAGAATTCTAAAGATCCCAACCTGTTATTGCACTGTGTATTTCCATAGCTATTATAATGGAAAGTTAATTACCTTCCCTTACGTCCTATAGGATAACAGTTACATTTGTATCATTGGGTCAAAATGATTTGGGGGAAGTAACTTTTCCACAATTATTGTTTTTCAGCAACCAGCACTTAAAATTTAGCATTTGCCTTGCATATCATTTTGTACCATTTTAGAAAAGGAATTGGATGTTTGCCAGTTAACTTACTTGCCTTTTTAAATCAGTGTTGTTTTAATGCACTAATCTGAATACTGTAAAGAGCATTATCTTGGTTTATAGTTTGTATTTTATAATGTTCTTATATAGCAGTTTGATAATGAAGGCAGTGCTTTACATGGCAAGCTATAAGACTTCAAATGGGAACAAATAAAATATTAAGTAACTAAGTAAACTGTACATTTGCAACCAGAATAAAGATAATTTAAAAAGTGTCCGTATAGTTCTGTTTCATGAGGGCTCGGCTTCCGTGGGACCGACATTTGCCACTAAGAGATGGGAGCTGCTTTGCATCTCAGTGAAACTCACTTTTTTCCATAAAAGGTTCTGTAGAAAACTTCTTCATGAGTGATTTTGAGACTTTGGGTTTACCAGAATCAGCTTGCTTTAGTGAACAAAATGTGTGATGCAGAGAGAATTCATACAATTGCTACCTGTTCTGCAGTCAATGCAAGCCCATCAGTCCTTCTGGAACATGTTTTTTCTTTGTAAGTGCAGGGAAGTGTGTTGTTTCATGTGACATTCCAGTATCTTATGGCTGTGAAAGTCCTAACAGCTTCCACAAATCACTTCAGTTTTTTGCCACAGTTGTACTTGATAAAATGTTATATACAAAATAACATTTACTTCTATATTTATTTTACGATAAGTTCTCAATAACAGCAAAAGTGCTTAATATTTTTGGTATGATTTTAGCACCATTATTTAAAGTGTAATCATTTATAATATGTTTTAACAAGGACATAGGTCAGTGACTAAAAATAGGAACTTTAGTGGCTTGCATTCTTTTAAGAATCATTAATTTTAAGGGAGAAATTTACACAAAATATTTGGAACCCTGAGTAGGCTTAATTAGAAAAAAATAAAATGAAAAACAGTACAATAGCCAAATTTTTAAAATTTATAGTTTTCCTTTAGGTTAGTTTTAGAATCACTTTGAAAGGTGATGAAGCTTACACTATAGGAAATAAAATCAGAGTTTTTTTCATGACTGTCAACATATCTGAATCTGAGGCAAACTAAGTTTCACACTGAAGAAGTTTCCTTATCACATGACACATATTGTTCATTTTAGTGCACTCCAAAGATACGCTTACATTACATTATGAAGATTGAGATTAACCAGCTTCTTTGCTTAAATTGGATGACTGTGGTATGAAGTGTTTGACCATTATATGGGTCATTAAAGACTATGAAAAAGTTTCGGTTTTGCACAGTGATTGATGATAAAAGAATAACTGGTGTCATTTCAACATAATGCAGCTCGTTTTTTTAGTAGGCACAGAACCAACTCCAAAAAAAAATACACAGATATAGGCACGTTGAAGCTCGATCTAGGACAGCAAACTGTGGATGCAGCATCTGGAGCCAGGCCTGCTGAGCACACCAGGTGCTTGGCGGCAGCATCTGCATCACTTGGGAACCCTGCACTTTGGATAGGTTGCCACTGGGTCCTTCACTGCTTTTGCTAAAGATGGTAAAATTTTGTACACAAAAGTGTTTTAAATACCAATCTTTTTAGATAACTTTAGAAAAAAGAAGTGACTTTTGAAGGCTTCTTGTTCCACAAAAAGACTGTAGTTTAGCAAGGAAAACAATCGTTTTTCTAGTTGGTATAATTTTTTTGTTTCTTTATGTAGAAAAAAATGTTATAATAAAAAATAAAACCTGTATAAAGAAAATAAAGTCATTGTCCATCTTAAAGGTAAAGAGTGATTCACAGAAATAACTGTTTCAGCATTTATTTTTTGAAAGGTAAAACTGACTTTTACACATGACCAGATTGCTGCAATAAAAATAAAATATCAAAATATGATGAAGAGTTGTTTGGGTAAGTTCTGAGTTCAATGACATTTTTAGTTCTTTTAAATATGGTGAAAATTCCTCATTAATGGTAATAAACATTATCAGGCATCTTTCCTTTAAAAAATGTTCAGTTAAAAAAACAAAAACAAAAAACTGACCTGTGGATCCCCGACCTCTTTAGTCCACCATAAGAGTTGAGCGGCCTGACCTCTGAGCAAGGAAATACACTTAGTAAAATTGACACCAGCAGGAGCCAGGACATGTACATGGTACCACGTCTTTGACAGACTGCATGACATCTTTATTTAACAATTGTCCAGTCTACGGCCTTGTCACTCTGAACAAGCCCAATCTCGTCTGATCTCAGAAGCTAAGCAAGGTCAGGCCTGGTTAGTTCTAGCATGGGAGACCACTTACGAAGACCAGGTGCTGTAGATGTAAGAAGTAAAAAAATAAGGGATTGTAAGCTGACAAGTTCTTTGCAATCTGTGAGGTCAACCAAGGCTTAACGTCACTTGAAAAAACAAACAAACAAACAAAAAGTCCATTCTCTAAATTGAAGAAGGTAAAACCATTTTTTCCACATATTTAAGACTGTGTCCTAAAATACTGTACCACAGGAAATAATATTCTTTGCTCCCTTAACAGACAACTAGAAAATCAATAGTTTTCTAATGAGTGGCTACTAATTTGAAAGGCAATCTGTATGTGATGTCTCCAAAAAGTAACCAACCTTTTGCTGACAGCATCTGGATTCAGAGCTAGGGTGTCCTGAAGTCAGGAATGACATTTACAGGACTTTTGCAAAATTATTGCTCCCCCAAAAG